>NW_024104324.1:402925-510425 GCF_003945595.2 Pipra filicauda | reverse complement strand
GAGTGCTGTGTGCTCAAAACCATCACACCGGAAAGAGAGGCAGCCAAGTGCTGGTTCTGTCAGGGCTGGGAACCCCCTGCCTCTGGCAGCAGGAGCTGGACGAGGGTTTGCACCATGGTGGCTGCAGTTGCCGGGGCTCCTTCATAGTCAGATGTGACATGTCAGTCATTGCTGAAAGACCTGAACGTTCTCATCCATCGCCTTCAGGGCCAATGGCGAGGCCAAACCCAACCAGTGCTGCACACAGGGAGCTGCCCTTTTCAAAGGGTCAGGAGCATAACCAGGTAGAGATAGATGGATTATTGTGTAGCAGAAAGTATTACTTCCAATGTGACAGAGAGGTCCAGCTGATGATTACAGAAATACTTGTTGCCAGGTATGTTTGATATCTCTTTGACACCAAACACTTGTTATATCTGAGACCTACTCAATTCATAATAATACTGTGCTGTGCATTTGGACCCAGTACCTGGGTCTAGAAGATACAGGCATGTTAGGACCTGTTCATTCTAAAAAATGCAAGTCGATAGAAGATCCTGTGAATCATACTTTTATACTGAGAACCTGTAATTTTAAAACAAAGAGAACCCACAGTGGACTAAAATAGTTTTGTTTTTCCTGAATAACTTCTATCTCTTTGTACTTCCTTCTGAAAACATCCACTTGGAAAAAAAAAACCCAAAACATTTCACAGCAGATCTCAAAGTTTTCGTTGTTCTCTCTGTGTGTTCCTCCTTGGTTACAATTGTTTCACCTGACCTCAAACTGTGTCATATCACAGATACATTCATTTACAGGATCCTTGGCATTTTAACAGTCACAATTGTTTTTCTGGTGCTGTTCCTTTATTTAAGAGAAGACCTTAACATTTTCTGCTTATTCCCACTTTGGAGACTCATTTTCCGGCAGTTGATCAGAGTAATGGCTGGGGAGAGCAGAGTTTTAAAGATCCTGTTACAATATCTATCTTTCCCCTTCTTATCTGTTCTTGCAGGTGTTGATTATCATCACCTCCCTCACCAAGGAAGAGATAAAGGAGGCGGCAACTGGGTGAAGAAATAGCCATTCCTGCCCACCAATTGCTCTATTGTTTCCACTCTCCTCAGTCTGTTTTACATTAGTAGAATTCAGGGGTTTTCAGGAGCTATTCTTGACTCACACCAGTCAGAGGTGTAAGTGCCGGGAAAACGACAGATGGGTGACAGATGATATCGAAGCCGGCTTTAACAGCTATGGAAGGTTTAGTACATCAGACCAGCACGTGCAGGATTATTTATGAGCAAAACTGTAGGTATTCCAGTATGAGTTGAAATTTCATTTAAAGAAACGTTGCAAAGGGTTAAGAGCCTTGTGCATTGTAAATAATGCCGGGTGTTCACAGCAAGGGTTTCAACTACAAAAAAACATACCGACCTGAAAAGTTGGTAGACATTTGGTATTCCTACTAGGAAATATATGCAAGCTTGGAAATGTAGCTGAAGGTATTCTGCTTCTGTTACTCATCTGTGCCAATCCCATAGACTAAAAATAAATGTGATCTGGCTAAAATGAACAAAATGATCCATCTTACCAGTTCCTTTTTTCCTGTGGCATATTTTAGTGGAAAATTATTTTAAAAAATTCTCTCTTTTTTTTTAAATTAATTAATTTCTTTTTTAATGAGTGGATGGGTTCTCACTTGTTTATCTGGAATTATTATAGACCTGCAGAACTGAATGCACAAAGTCCATATGGCTACTGAAAAGTTTTTTTGGATCCAATCAACTTAGGTCTCTTTATTATTTTTTCTTTTTTGTTGTTGTTTTGGCTGTTCTCCCAGTAACTTAGTAACTAGAAGAGGGAGAAATTCTGTTACAGAATTTTGATGGCAACAGGAAATAGCTGTGTCACCGCTTTATGACTTCAGGAAAATCCACCCACCGATCATTTTGGAATTGAGGAGAATGAAGAAATACAAAGAGTAAGGACAGAAATTGCAAACACAGCTCATTAACAAGGAATACCCCATGCTAAAAACAAAAAGAAAAAAAGTGAAGATGTTGCAAATATCTCCTTTGTCCCATTCAGACAGATAATTCTAGAAAAAGAGAAAAAACGCATCAAGTTGCAATATTTTATTTGCTTTTTGTTTTAATTGTTTTTACATTAGTGAGCAAAGGGGAGACTCTAAAGAGCTAGAAAACCTAGCTAGAAGACCTAAATATATTCTACTAATTAACAAAATTAGATGAATATTTTAACTGAGAGAGAAGATGACTAATGTGCATCAAGGGAGGAGTTTTTCAAGGATCCAGAATGCAAAATATAATTAAATTGAAATCAGAGAAAGCTCATAGTAATAACTTCCAAAGGTAGAATATAACAAAAAGTTAAATATGCCTAAAAACAACGTGACTGTTTTGTTATCAAGGACTTTCCTTCCTGGAATTATTTTTTAGGAAACTGTCACCTTTGCAGCTCTGTTTGTATTTGGCAATATTCTAAAAAAATTCTTTCTTGCCAAAAGCAGTGTAAATCTACAGCTGTCATCCATACTGGGAGCCAAAAATAATCCATCAGTGGGGGCTGTCTTTGATGACGTTGCATCATGTAAGCCTGAGCATTGAGCTAATGTACTCAATATTAAAAACAACAGCTAAGTCACCACTAGCGTGATATCAGCTGTGGTGGGAAGTACACAGAAAATTTCTCGAAGAACACAAAGTCTCTGCTCTTTTGGTGATCAATGCTGGAATTTTACTTCAGCTTCCACGGAGCTCTGTCTGCTTCAGCTCACTGGTAATGCACTAGCTGAGCAAGGCAGTTTCACAAATGCTCTTGCCTTTGCACATGATGATGAGTGAAGTGGGAGGAAAGAAAGGGCAGTTGTTCACGGGAAAGTGCTGGGAAGGACTAAGAGTCTGGTCATGTCCAATTTTCAGTAAAATGCTTTCTCATAACAATAATTAAAAAAAAAAAAAGAAGCAGCAAAGCCATTTGGCAGGCTACCTCCTTTTAAGTGCATTCTGCCATTACATGCATTTGTTAGCAGTGCTTCTGTATTGCTTTTGTAAGCATCTAGATTTTAGTGATGGTATAACCCAACATTTTGAACTGAAAGTGAAGCAAACTGGGATTTGAAAAGTTTTTTACTTGGTGCATGCTTTCTTAAAGAGAACAAAAAATAAAGAAGCAAAATATCATTAGGTGTGTTAGTAGAGACTTCTAGGAATCTTATCACTTCTGACTGGTTTGCTTTGCAGGATTTAGGGAGCAGAGTGGTATAATAGGCAAAGAAACCATGCTAATACCTTACTTCTTCCAGTCTAGTTGCAGCAGGTTCCCAAACACATAATTTTATCCCTCAGTATTTTTTCTTGCTCATATAGTTGTCTTACTCAAAAATTTCTGCCTATATCTCTACCTGAAAGAAGGCAACTTGCCTCTCTGCTGCTGTTTCAGGAAACTGTCAGTCTTATTGATCTATATGTTTCCTGATTACAGGCAGTTTAATATAAGGACTCTGAAATGGACCCCATCAAATTAACAGGCTTCCCATTCCATTCACGCTTTGAGAGCAGCATTAACTGAAGTGGGCAGCTGCTTTCATCAAAATCATTATGAGATCACTTGTTCTTGTCTTTCTCCTTTTTTTTCTTCTTCTTCTCCCCTCACCCCCACCCCAGGATTTGTCTGAAAATGACTGAAGTGTACAAAACTAGGGGTTTAGATGAGGTCATTGTCGTGGACATCTGGAACAGAATGTCATCACCACATTTAGGCAAGACAACAGCTCGTTTTTATTTCAGTTCTGATTTCAAGTCCTCAGTATCCTAAGAAAAACATTGGCTCAATGATCCTGTCTGTTTAGGCACATGGCAGTATCGAAAGACCGACAAAACAAAACATAAAACCCTCCTTAGAGTTCAGATCTCTGCTTCTTTAGGGATCTTCCAAGAAGGTGGAAGAAGTGGTACGGAGATGATGTTAAAAACCCAAATATTCATCGCCAGTTATGACACCTTGCAAGTCACAGCACCATGTCTTGCTCTCTGTACAGCTGCCATTTTGTCATTTAATAGTGTTGTGTTACTGCAACTTCACATCTGCCAGACTCAGTCAGATCAATCTCTGTACAAAGTGTGAAAAGCATAGTGTTCCTAGAGGCGATTTTTTGTGCCTGGGTTGATGCTAGACTAAGATTATCTGATTTTGTTTTGTGGGCTTTTTTATTTTTTGCTAGATACTCTGGCACTGTGGTTCAGCCAAGCTGAGAGTCACACTGTTGCAGAGAATAAGAGGAGTTTTAGGTGCAAAAGATAGGTAGAAAATGTATTCCTTTTTCTTGGCTAATCTGTAGGATTAGTTTTCCTGAGTTGCTGAGAGTAGCAGTGTTATTCATACTGCATTTTAAATTAACACTAATTAATAAATTTTATTTTTTTATGCCTTAAGAGGAATGACTGAAAAATAAAACTTCTCCAGTCTCCTCTCTTGAACCTTTAAAAATCTGTCACTGACTTTAATAGTAGTGTTCCCATGGAGATAAGCACAACTAAGTCTATCTAAAGGGAAAAGAAGTAATCTGCTTTGAATGAAATATTTTTGCATTTTAAGTAATGTTACTTTAATACACACTTCTTTCTTCTCTAACAAAGTGCTCTTTGATTTTTCAGAAAATGCGTAATCAAAATAAAGAGCAAGTTCTATTGTATTCTCTTCCCTGGTTCCCTCTCCACAATGGACAATCCATAGACAATAATTTTGTGGTAATGAGAAGTTGAAATCAGAAAATATTCCAATCTCTTTCTAAGATACAGGCAGAGCATAAATAGCATTCAGGTAAAATGCAGTTGTACACTGCCCTAAAAGCAGCAGGAGACATTGTACAGAAAAATGCTTTTACTTCTTCAGTAATGATGACCTGGCAAACCATTCCCAGCTGATGGTTCTTTATTACAAATTTCTGAGCACTATTCAGAAAAGCAGAGGTGGGACCAAAATGGCTTCAATTCAGAGTAACCTGGGACAGTGAAAAAATAACTGAACCAGCTTCAGCATCAAATATCCTGAAAGGCCTCTCCTGATAATTCTCGCTTTTCTGTCCTGTAAAACCTCTTCCAAAAACAAAGTGATTTTTCTGACAATGTGCAAAAAAGACATTTTGCTCCTATTCATTTGCTCTGAACAAAAATTTCAGCCAACCTTCAGGCTGATCTTGACTGCACCATTACACATCAGAGCTGCTCAGTCTGGATTTACAGACTTACCCCGCCTCAGCACAGAGCTGCACCAAAGCCCTCTTCTCACACGTTAGCAATTACAAAGATTTGTAACAACACTGACAGCAATTCGGAAGAGATCTGAACTTCACAGCACTACAGGGAAGTCTGAATGATACTCCTACCTGACTCCCCTTCTCAAAGCCACCACTAGTCCCCCACCCACCAGAAATATTTGATCCCCCACTTCCCACCTCCCTGCTGAGGGCTGGCTCCTTGTCATCCCCGTGTCAATCCCCTCCTCGTCAGGACTAGCAATTGAGCTACTCATCGTCCAGTAACAGATGCTGAAGGAGTGAGTGGTGGCACACAGCTGGACTTTTCAGAGGTCATGCTTTTTGGAGATCAGATAGCAGGTCATGCTGTCTGCAGGAATCAAGGGGAAGGACAGACAAAAAACCAGAAAGGATCCTGAAGAGCTGGACATGCACCTGCTAATTTGGGGATGGGGGCTGCGTGGTGGCTGGCAATGCCCCTAGTAGTGGATTAACCTCCCTTGGAAGGAGTAGCAGCAAGGCTTGCTCTCCAGCTTCAGTCAAGAAGGAAAGGATAATGGCTAGTTCCACAGAGGTCTCCAGCTGGCTCTATAGTTGCTAGCCCTCAACCACTCCTAGTATATAAAATTATCTGCAGCTTCTGCTCTTTTATCTTGTTTTCTTTTTAGCTTTGTATAGTTGTCTTCATATCATGTTGAAATGATGCATGAATTTTAGAGCAACTCGAGGTTCTGAAAATTGAATCTGTGATGAGCTGCCTCGGTTGGGATTTCAACTTCAAAGACAAGACCAAACACCGTATATGCAATTCCTAATACCGTGGGGGTAGAGACTGGATTTGCTAGTGTGTGTGATGGTGTCAAACATACATTTTTATGGCATCGCATATGTCCTATCAAAGCTCTGTTTTCAGAGACAAAAGACGAGGCAGTGATCATCACACGTGCTAGGAGCCCATAGACCCAGGCAAGGAGGTCTTGCAAGCAGCAAGCACCATGGGAGGAGCAGCAAAGAAGGAATCCCCAAGTAGCCTTGTGTGTGAGAGCTGCTTCCCTGCTGGGAGATATAAGAGCAGACGTATAGCGTACAAGGAGGAAGCTGCTGTGGTTATCACTTGTTCTGAGTCTGTTAGCTGTGATGGGGAAATGGGAACTTTCCTGAATGCAAAACTGAAGACTCTGCAGTGACCATTGGCACATGCCAAGGACTCAGGGTGGACAACCTGGAGAGCACGAAATTGTGATCGCTCTTTTTGAGAGGATCTTCTTGAATATTGTATGCTGCTCTGGTCCCCACAATTTAAGAAGGATGTGAGGTCCTTGAGTGCATCCGGAGGAGGGCAACAAAGCTGGTGAAAAGGCTGGATGGAATGACATATGAGGAGTGGCTAAGGGCTTTGGGCTTGTCTAGTTTGGATAAAAGGAGGCTGAGGCATGACCTCATTGCCTCCCACAGCTTCCTGAGAAGGAGAGGTGGAGAGGGATGTGCTGGTCTCTTCTCCCTAGGATCCAGTGACAGAACACATAGGAATGGTTCAAAGCTACATTAGGGAGGTTTAGACTGCACATTAGGAAGCATTTCTTTACTGAGAGGGTGATCAAACACTGGAACAGCTTCCTTGAGAGATTACTGATGCCTCAAACCTGTCAGAGTTTAGTTGGACTGGATAATCACTGTAGGTCCCTTCCTAATAGACTGAAATACTTTATAATATTCTATTCTATTCTATTCCAAATGTATATTGCTTCTGTTCCTGATATTAAGTGGGGACGGGGGAGTAGGTCCTCAGCTACAGTAAATTGCCATGCCTTCATTTGAGTCAATAGCAAATTGCAGTCTCACTATGTCAATAACTAAACTCCCCAGGGCTGATAGAATCGGTCATAACTTCATTGAAATCCACTGATGTCCATCTGACTCTGAGGTTTTGCTATTGATTATGCTGGGAGCAGGACAAGACCTAAATTGAATTTTGTGATGGTCCAGGAACAGGATACATTGTTTAAAAGCATTTGTCATTACTGCAGTTAATTGAGGCCTGTGCTGGACAAGGCTGTCTCTTTCAGTCATTAAAATGCTGCTTGCCAATCTATGATTTGCCCTGGAGATGTGAAAATCTGCACTGACATAATATATGTAAAGCAGAAGGAGTTTGACTATTTCAGGTTTCATTTAGGTGTGTAGCCTGTAGTTGCCTCAGGTAACACTGAGGTACTACTTAATCATGATAACATGATTAAGATGCAAATCCACATGCCTAATTTAAATACATTTGTTCTCTGAACCATCCACCTGGGTGTAGTTTCTAAAAGTAAATGCAAAGTACTCACAGCAGGCTTCAACTCAAGCAGAATCTCAGGGACAGCTTCCAAATGTAATCACTCATTGTCATGGTAGAAAGTTGAGGTCACCTTTTTTAGAAGTCCAGGTGTTACACACGATCCTCACTGTATTACAGAATAACAGATCACAGAATGGATGGAGTTGGAAGGGACCTCTGGAGGTCACCTGTTCCCACTCCCCCTGCTCAAGCAGGGCCATCTAGAGCCACTTGCCCAGGGCTGTGGGCAGTATCTATAGGGATGAGAGAATATTTCTAGGAGTGGAGATTTCATGACCTCCCTGGGCAACCTGTGCTGGTGCTCAGTCACCCTCAGAGAGGAAAAGTGCTTCTTCATGTTCAGATGGAAACTCCCAGGTTTCCGTTGGTGCCCCCTGCTTCTTGTCCTGTTACTTGGAACCACTGAACCTGATTCCATTCTCTTTACATTCTCAGGTATTTATACACATTCAGAAGATGTCCTCAAGCATTTTCCAGGCAGAACAGGCCTAGCTCTCTCAGCCTTTCCTCATAAGAGAGATGATCCAGTTCCTTAATCACCTTAGTGTCCCTTCACTGGACTCTCTCCACTATGTCCATGTCTGTCTTGTACTGAGGAGTCTAGAATTGGACACAATGCTCCAGGCAGGGCCTTACCAGGACTGAGTAAAGGAGAAGGATAACCTCACTCAACCTGCTGGCAACATTCCTCCTAACATAGCCCAGGAAAACTTTGGCTTTTTTTGTCACAAGGACACCTTGCTGATTCATGTAACTGCCATTTTTTTTCCCTGGGGGAAATGGACTTTTTGCAGGAGTGATAGGATATTACCCCTGGAGCCAAGCCTCACAGTTAAGAGAACCTGCAGAGACACTGCTCAGCAGGGCTGACATGGTCTCTGCTCTGAACATAAATAAGACAGCCCTAAGCTAACCAATGGATCTACCTCTTCAGGTCTTCCCTAGTCATGTCTACCCATCTGTCTTGCCCCAAAACTGTCTGGTGTGTTACTACTGAGAAAGCCTCCTCAAGGAACAGCCACCACTGAGCAAGGTGATGTGCAGTTCCCATTGTGGATCCTGCTAGACCCCTAGCGAAGCATGAGGATGGCATTGGCTGCAGATATGGGAATATGGGGTAACCACCCAAGGTCTGAGCCATGCCTGGCTGGACACCCATCCCAGGATTTTGTCCCTGACAACTTGTAGGCAGTCTCACGTATCCAAGGTGCCTGTAGCAGCCCCTGAACAGTGAGACACAGCCTGGTCAGAGTGGCCATCTCCCCTCTGGCTGTGAGTAGCTGTCTTGTCTGTGTGGGACAGGCCATGATATGGGTGGTGGATTTGGCAGTGTCAGGTTTACAGATGGACTTGATGACCTGAGAGATCTTTTCCAACCTAAATCCTTCTATGATTTTAATGCAGTTGGCATGCAGTCTTGCGTCTACAGCTCAGGTTAAACCCAGATGTGCTGCAAGTTTACAGCTTGTCCTGTTCTGCCTGCACTTCCTCCTGCCTACTGCATTTCCCCTTGAGAAATAACTTCTGAGGCTCCAGTGAAGGTTTGCTTCATTTTCACTACCCTGAGGCAGGACTGTGGGCCTCACTCATACGAAGTATGAGCTCTAATGGTGTTTTAATGGCCTTTTCTAGCTAGTGTATGGCCCTGCAGAAGGGCTTTAGTATTCCCATGGGCACACAGCTAATCCTCCAGTAGTTCTACTTGCAGGTTCCTTCCCCCCATCACGCTGAAAGAGAGTGTCCAGGTAAAGAAGCCTAGTCCTTTAGACTGCAGGCTGGGCATACGTCAAACATTTCTCCTATAAAAGCCCTGATTTATATGAAACTCAAGTACACTTTAGGAAATCACCAAGAATAATGTGTGCAAGTGAAACTTGGAATGTGAGATGTTTTGATCCAGTGCAGTTCAGGTCACCCCCAAAACGTGACATTGCAACCAGAGGAATATCACAGCCATGTAAAAGTTGAAAGAGCTGGAATACTCTCATTTAAAAATGCACAAACCCACTGTTTTGTAGCAGAAGCAAGCTGGCCAGATATGCAGCGTGAGCATGTATTATGATGAGCCTGGGTTATTAGCAGTCACCAGTTTGGAAGCCCTCAGTGAATAAATTTGCTGTTTCAGGATAAAAAAGGGAGCACGGTATCTGCTTTGTCAGTAATCACTGCAAAAGCGAATAATGAAATAACAGGAACAGTCCATGAAGAACTGTACAGATCCATGCTGGGTTTCTCAAGTTTATCTTAAGAAACAGGCAAAAGAACTACAGTGCTAAAATAGAGGAAGAAACTAAGCACATGTTAAAAGAGTCCTCGGGCTGTGAACAGTTACAAGGGAATGAGATCAGACACACTTAAAGATATTATGCAGAGATCAGGTCACTGTTATTCAGGTCACTGTTAATCATGTCAATCAGTTTGTCAGTAGTGATCCAGGACAGAGAGTGTTTGTGAGCTGCAGAACTAAGGAACCTTTTTCCACTGGATCTCTGCCCTTACACTAATGATCATTAATGAACTCTACTCATCCTCTCTGACATTTCCACATCAGCATCCTCAGAACCGCTCTACATCCAGCACTCCAGTCCCATACCTGCCTTTCCCACCCATGCTTCCTGTGCCTCTGTCCTCCAGCCCTCCAAAGCTTTTACCACTTCCTTCCGGCTAGTGTCAGTGTTTCCAGTTTCCTTCTTGTTTCCTGCCTACTTCTTGTGGGCTCTCAACCAAGTGCCACAAGCATCCTGGCTGTGCTTATTGCCAGACCCGGTAGGTGAGGGCTGGAGATAGTCTTGCCTTTCCCTTGCGTAAAAATGCAACTTCTCTCTCTATTTCTTTGCTTTTGACAAATTTGGCAGAAATTAGGTTCCATAGGTATCAGTGCAGAGAGAACAGCAGACATACAACCAGAAGACAGTTGCTAAGGAAATCAGAAACGCAAAACATGAGGCTGCTGAGGAGCTCTGACTGTGACTTGTAAGAATGTCGATAGCAGAAATACCTGCATGATGAGGAATTAGATGAGGAACAGCCATAGAAATACCCCGGAGGCTTTGAGAAACCAAAGTCTAGAAAGGGACATTACAGAAATGCTGAGCTTGAGGTTTTAACTGAGTGTTGTATGAGAGTTGTGAAAGGTGTTGGTACCTCCAAGATACACCCAACACAGGAAGGATGACACAAAAGCAGCTGAGGATTAATGTGCAGTGTGACTGATTGTTTGCATTCAAAATCCAACTCAGTCTCTTGCAGAGGCATATGATATTGCTGCAAGTGGGTACAAAAAGCTGACAGAATGAAGCAAAAGATATTTCTTTTGTGGCTTTCTGGACATGATGGGTCAGAGTAGGAGTCCTAACAGCATGTGAGCGTTTTTCAAAAGTGGTAGTGAAGGGAAGATAGCAAGTGGGAGTGAATCCTATAAAGAAGAAAAATGGAAGCTTTTCGTTCTAAAGAATTCAACTGCAGAAAGGCAGAGGAACACTTTAATGAGGTCCTTAACAGAGAGGTGGGCAAAGGTGAAGAGTAAGTGGCCATTTTCTGCACAGCTGAGCTGTTTGCAGAAAGATTTTTTGGGGAAAAAAAAAAAGATGCAAAAGGCACTTGGGAGGCTCAGGACCAACAGTGGAGTAGGGTACAGAGTGTTCCTGCTGATTTACTAAAAAATGGATTGTAGAGATAACATGAAAGCATTTACAAGCTATTTTTACTGGCTTGGGGGTTTAAAACAATAATGGAAGGGTTGACTGTGATCTAAATTGCATGCCCAGTTTGGAGAAAGGAGTAAAACAAGAGCGTGGGAATATCAGAAACTGCTCTTCAAGGCTTGTAAAATGTAACGGTGATGCTCAGGAGAGGCAGACCCCTCAAGCAAGGGAGCTAGTCAGGCCTTCCTGAACACGAGACTCAAGAGAGTCCAAGTCAGTTTTGTTGCCTACGTCCCAGGAAGCTTTTCAGTCAGTGCCTCAATGTGAATGAGTAGTTCTCTGGATTCAGGCTGGACAGGCACAGGGACACAGGCACTTTCTCCTCAGCTGCTGGGGCTGTGCTTTTAATATATCTTTTTGTGTCTGTTTCTGGATGACCTGCGAGTTTTCTCTCTGTCTCTCAACCCTTGTCACTCAGCCTCAAACACTACCCAGACAAAACCACACTACCCAGAACAGCTGAATTCCTGAGCAGCCTCCCCTATATGAATCATATGTTTACTGCCTCTTAAAGATTCCTTAAATGGAAGAGCAGCGTAGAAACCTACCATAGCTCATGAGATTTAATCCAGTCCTAAAACAACATTTGTGTAACTACTGTGTTTGTTTTGTGCTGTAATCGCAGCAAAATGCACCTACCACAGGCCATATGGCACAGATTCTGCATTCTGTACCCCCAGCAACAGTTATTTCTCCCAGTTTTATTGCAGTGACATACAATGCTGATGAGCTCAAAACTTTTCTGAATAGGACTCTCAAATACTTGGCAGTGTATTGCATGACAGTGCTATTTGCAGCTTGGCACTTCTCCCTGATTTATTGTTTCACATTACTCATCAACAGTAAAACCCATCTCTCCTTTATTGGCTTCGGGTTAGAGACTGATGCCCTGATTCACTTTGAGAAGCACCCAACTCTACAAATATTCCCACTGACGTTCACGATCTCCTGTTCAGTTTGCAGAGCAAGTGGTTATGAAACTATCATTTGCTTTTACATGAAATACAACCATGTAAAAAAAAATTCCAGTATATAATTTTCACAGTCACCTTTCAGATCAGAGCTGTATTGCACACATACCAGCTCCCTTCCTGCTTATTAGATCCAACTGTTGTTTTAACCTGCAAATTTGGTAACTAATATTTCGTATCCCAACCTAGTCATTTAAACATACAAGACATTACAGATAATTAAAGTCTTAAAATCAAATGCTTGCTGGTTTGCTCATGTCCTAGCCTCCCCTTGTAAGCTGTTTTTGAGCCAGTTGTCTATCTAACTCAATGCTTTAGTACATTATCATACCATAGCCAATAGTCAATTAATCTCTTTATGAAGTGCTTTTTAAAAACCTTGGCACAAAATATCCTCTCTATTTTCTCTTACTATCATCCCACTAACAGCTCTGAAACATTGCAGTGAATTAGCTATGCAAGACTTCTTATCATTTCACATCATCTGTCTCATCATTGCAAAGAAGGCACTGAAGCACTGATTTACCAAGACCTGTCTCAAATAGATTACTGCATCCTTCAGAAAGAACAGCATTTTCTTCCCAATACAGTTTATGATGGGTTCCCCCCCCCGTGCTATTTGACTGCATTTTCTTTTGGGAATACCGTCTCACTCTGACAGGAATGGTTCAATTTTTGAACTCTGCAAATTCTACGCTAACTCACCTTTTATTACCTCTGTCTTTCACCTTTTTTGCTGGACTGGATGGCACGTTCAAACAGAGAAAAACCAAGAGATTCTGCAGCTTCTCTGATCATTCCCCTCAGAAGAGTTGCTGAAAGGCTGAGGAACACCAGCCTTCATCCTGGCAGCATATCATTGCTTAAGCACACTTCATAGGTACTTCAACTGTTAGGACATATGGTGCAAAATATGCGCCGGCAAATAATTTCCAACTGTCATGGTCTTTAAGGCCCCCAGATACCTCGTTTGGCAGCCTAGGCTGTGGCAAGCACATCACTGCATCCTGTGGCATCCTCCTTCTCCCTGACTTATATCCACTTGAGCAGAAGGAAAACAGTAGCAGCAAATTGATTGCAGTATAGTTACCACTTCTCAACACAGAAAGCTTTATTTTAAAATTACATTTACACTTTATCTTGTATCTTGCTTGTACTTGTCATGTTGATAGTTACCAGGTAGGGAGAGGAAAGAAATGCAACCCTAGATAACCCAGCTGACAAACATGTGATGGGCTAATTTTTACTGAAGGAGTTTTTCCACTTTGCAATGATTCAGCAGCAGCTGCCATAAAATCTTTGAACATTTTAATATATATTTTTTAATGATAGTGGCATAAATAACAAGTTATTAATACTCAGGATAAAAAAGCAAACCAAAACCAAGAGATTTTCTTCAGCTTGCTAATAAACCTGGCACTTTGCTGTTCCAACAAAAGCAATATATCTAGGAAAGCAGCAAGTACAATTTATTCACACTTGACGTGACGTGAGTATCCAAGGACACAGAGTGATCTGAGTCGCAAGGAAAAAGCGACTTATTTCTTGCTTTTAGAACACTATAAACTGAATGAAGTATCCTGAAATGGCTTTCACAGGCAGGACACAGCAGGCCTGCCCAGCAGCTGCCCATGGCACTTGGCAGGTGGGCAGCACTCGAGCTCATCCTTTGGTGCGAGTGCTCCCACTTCGTTCCCTCAAAGCTGGCCAGCCTCCATCGTAGCTGATAGACTGGCAAATCCCTTCTCTCCAGGACTCTGGCACAGTGTGCCACATGGCATAGTGCTGGCAGACAGCACTTTTGGTGTGCATGGCTGGCACACTGTGCCAACGTGCAGAGGTGGGCTGTAGCCCACTGCTTGCCTGGCTGAGCCTGGACTAGCCTAGCCACCAGAGCCTCTCCTGCCTCTCCACGGCTGTGTTGGGTGAAGGAGGCTTCTGGTCCTGCATCAGAGAAGCCTCCCTGAGCACGAGCAAGAGATGCCAGCCCAGCTGCTGCTCCACATCACTTGCTGCACTGCAGCAGCAGGTTTGGCGCTGCAGGTAACCCCTGAGCCCTGGAGAGGCTCATGCCCTCAATGGTGCAGTCTAGTGCATCCTCCCTCCCTACCCCATGCCTTCTACACAGGTGTCTTTTACTTCAGCTTGAAGAGAGCAGCAAAGGAAACAAAAGCTAATACAAGCCTTTGGAAGGGAGAGAGGGTGCATTGAGGGCCCTGTAACACTGAGACTGCTGCAGCCAACAAGGACAATGCTCACAGCTCTGCTCTTTCCTAGAGGAAGCACTACTGAGAGCTGGCATGGTCACAGAGCTCATGACTCCACCCCAGTGGGATGTTTGAGGGCCAGGATGTAACTCAGCAGGCAGTACAGGTCACTTTTTCCAGTCTGAGGTAAGATGGGTATCTGTGGAGAAGGGAGATGGTATGATCCAAGTCAACCCATGGCCAACTCACCTTGGAAGGATTCATGCCTGTGCGTGGGAAGGGACAATGGCTGGTGGCTGTAGAAATAGAGGAGGCAGGGAAGGTGTGCCTAGTGGGGCCTGGGCTTAAGACCAAGCTGCAGCCTCGGTCTCCTGAGAGTCTCTTTGCTTGGCAGAGAGGGACGGGCTCCTCTGGGGCTCAGTAAGAGCAGAAATCCAATTTGGATGGCCAGATGTGCCCTCTGTTCTCGTCCTGTGTGGGCATGGAGAAATCTTGCAATACATGCATGTGTATGTGTGTGACATGGACAAGCCAATCTCCGTAGATGCTCAGGAACATCTGAAACATGAATCTAAGCAGTCAAAATCTGGAAGTAGACACAGAAACACATAAAAATATACAGAAATACATAGTAAATAGCTAATCAAGAAAGCTGCAAAACTATGGGAATAGTTTTGAATTAAATACCACCTAAATTGTGATGGTTACTCTAACCACAAAAAGGACGCAATTTGGTCTTACTCTGTGACAGTCACAATGTCCAAGCACATGAGGGGTGCTGGGAGTGAGCACATATGATGCAGCTGAGTCACCGTGGGGAAAAAGAGAGAGAAATATAGAAAGGTGGGCTAAACCCTCAGGTTGTGGTTAAACAGTACAAGACCTCCCCCAGTGAGACCTCATCCTGCTGCTCTCTTCTGTGTGGGGCTGGGTGCACTGTGCTCTATCTCTGCACTGCTACTAGCAAGGTTATTTGTAGCTCCTCCATCCATTTCATGGTAAGACCAGGTAGGGACAAGAGTGGAGGGCACAGAAACCGCTGTTGTGTCTCAGGGCCATCTGGGAAGCAAACGGGGGCAAGGAAGTACCTGTAAAAGCACCACTGCTGAGACAATGTGTCCTGCATCCTCAGACTTGGTAGGACAGTTTCATAGAGAGGTGAGGCACAAGGTGCTAGAAAATATCTGTGTTTTCTCCCCCTGGGTGGCAGAGAACATTTTGGGATTAAATTGAAAGAATTCTTTCATTGCAGTTGGAGTGACAATTAGTGACAATAGCAGGCAGCTGCTGTACTCTGACCGTGGGTTATTAAGCTAATCATAATTGTCTCCCTGTTACCTTGTGCTCCTCCCTGTCTGTATGGGGCATTCATCTGTTGTCACTCATTCTGTAATTAAACCGGAAGCTCTTTGGGGCAGGGACCATTTTTTCATTATGTCTTGCATGACGGGGTCCCAATCAGAGCCTCTAGCTGCCACTCCAGCACAAATAAAGTGGCAATAAATAAGGGAAAATACTCTACTTCTCTTGGATTTGAATACCAGTTACAGCTTAGAAAGCATTACTGTCAATGAGATGCGGTTTGTGAGAGGGAAATGTGCTTCATCAGAGGAGATCGACACGCGCTTTCCTGCTGGCGAAGACCTGAGGGTCACGGTGAGACCAACCCCACTGTGACTGCAGTGTGCCAGCTCTGGCATCCTGTGGGAAGGCAAAGGCTTTGCTCCCAGCCATCAGTGAAGGAGGCATCCAGGGAATTTGCCACAGGTCGTGTACCCCCTGAGTCAGGGAGGACCCAACATCTGGGGGGACCTGGGAGATGTAACCATCTGTGTCCCTCCCTCACAGCCTTGCTCCCTGGAGCTGTACCCTATGCCAGCTGCTGGCTGCTCCTGTGCCATGTGCCAGTGGGTGCCCTGTGTGCTGATGTGTGTGTGTGTGTGTACGTGCCTGTGGGCAGGACGTAGTGGGGAGGATCTGGCATGGGACATCCTGCAGCTGGGGAAGTGCAGAGCATGGCGCTGAGCTGGGGAGGCTGGTGCTGCTTCAGCTCAGGACAGTGTGTGGGCAGTGGCTGGGTCCTCTGCTCCTCTGGGGACACCAGAGTCAGGGTAGGACACCAGGAGCCTTAGGGTCAGGTCAAAATAGACGAAAAAACTCAGTTCAAGTGAGGCATGCAGTGCAACTCCTCGGTCCAGGCAGATCACCACTCACATCTCCTATATCTAAAGGATCTTTTCTAGGCCCCTAAAGAATTACTTCACTTCTGGATTAGCAATCTGCTTCAGAGGCAGGAAACAAAAGCCCACACTACTAGTTCATCCTTCACCAGGCATCAAGCTTTGGATGTGTCAGTGCTCTTATTTGGAGCTCTAGGAGGCTATGAGTTTACACTTTACTGAACACCCTACAGGGCCAGGACCCATCTCTTCCTCCAGCACCATCTCGAAGTGCAGTAGGACGTGGTCCCACGTATGGCGGGCACACACATCCTATGCAGCCCACGCCGTGCCCGCAGCAATCCTGGCGCCGCCGTCAGCTCCTGTGGCATCCCCGCCGAAAACAGGAGCTACCTTTTGCGTTCGCTCCCGCTCCCTGCAGAACAGCTGAAAAAAAATTTCTCTTCTGCCGTAAGAGAATATTGCCAACCCGCCCCAAGAGCGCGGCGCATGTTATGAATATTAATGCTCACGGCTTAGTGGAAAAAATAACCCGAGTGCCCTCTAGTGACACAGGATCGGAGCCATGCCGGGGTGCCAGGGGGATCGATGGACTCGAGGCACGGCTGAGGGGTGCTGGTGGGAGCCTAGAGGGGCCTCAGGGGGTGATTTTGGGGAGAGACCTTTGCAAGGGTGAGGTTTTATTAAAATAACCCGTGGTTTTGTCATTGTAGCCTGCAGGAAACCCCGGTTGCCTGTGACAGCCATGCAGCCTGGGATGTGAGTGTAGGAGCATGCTGACCACATAGGAAGCCCACCGGTAAGGTACTGGCACGGTTCCTGACTTGCCTTTTCCCAATCTTGTTACCTAGCTTCTCCGATTCTTCAGCTTTTTCCTGCCTTGAATTCATACTCCCTCATGACACAATATTTTCCATGGAAACCAGTGATAAAGTCACAGACAAATGTTCCTCGTGGTTCTGTCAGCAGCTGCCCTTTCAAATAAGTGAGGTAAGCGAGGAGGACGGGAACACCTTCCCTCAGCCTGCTCCCTTGCCCCTACAGCACCAGGGCTCTGAGCCAAAGCCCACTGCCCTGAGCTGGGCATCTCTCTCCTCCCTCCCTTCAGCCCTGCACACAGCCAGGGCAAAGAAATCTCTCTTCCTCCAGCTCTCCCATGCACGGGGTCTGTATCTATCCCAGGCAACTCTCTAGTTTTTATCATGGTTTTTTTGTATCATTCACATTAGTGCAACTGCAGCAGGCTCAGGTAGGAGCCTACCTGTTCCTGGTCTTCCCAGTGAGAATCTATTTACTGGCATAAGTCAAGTGAGAAGATAAACAGCTGAGCAAATTGCCAGCATGCTCAGCAGGCAGATCTTTGCTCCACATGCTGGCTGGACCGGCAGCCACTGCCATTGCTGGGAAGAGGGAGTCAGTTAAAATGGGCGGCTTGATTGCTGATATATCTTTCCAATCCAATGTGGTTGCTTGGAATAGAGAGAAGCTCTCATGTAATAATGCAAATTATCATCTTAAGTCAAATAACAATAATAAATAGCTAGCCTGATAATGCTGATTGTAATTATTTGTTTAGGGCAAAGCAAGACGAGCAAAATGCCACTGAGCTGATCTCATAAGCTGTCCTTGGCCCCAGTGGGCTGCAATCCCAACACACAGCCCTGCAGGACGGCAGAAGAAGGGGGATGTTCACATCAGCCACACATGGGTCCTTGGGAAAGTTTGCAGGTTGTGACCTGTTCAGTCAGAGAAACCGGGTTGTCTAATGACTCCAAATATTCTGATGAGTTTGTTTTAAAAGGAAGCTTGAAATAAGTGAGAGCTGAGTGGATTATTGCTTGGCTTTAGTCTGCTGAAGGATGAGGCTTTTAATATGCATGGGCAGTTTGCAAAGCTTTTCTTTTCTGTTGCTCTTTTGCAAAGCATTTAAAGATATTGACTTGGAACCATAAAGCAGACATTAATTCCTGACAAAAAAACCTGTTTTTCCCTGGGAACTCTGGGAAGATGTAGCTAGTAGATGCACTTGATTTATAAAGGAGTGTCCTTGCAGCTCTGACCCCTTGAATATTGCAGCTGCCTTATGAATGAGTTTTCCCTGACTACCTGTGAGAGGCCAGGATATGACTGCTGGGCTGCGTGTTATGCCAGAGGACAAACCCAGGTTGGGTCTCTTGGGAGTCAAGAGTGGGGGCCTGTCTCTTCCCAGCCTTGGGGACTGCACAGCAGCACTTTACACCCTTCAGCTGATGCTAGCTGCAGCCTGCATTGCACTGCAGAGGAACAGGCAATCACTTCTGCATGTCTCAGTCCATAAACCAGCTCATAAATCACCCCAGCAGCCTCCCAGGGAGGGGACAGGAGCTTGTAATAGTATTTCTCCATCATTTCCAGCCAGAACTCTCTTTCTGAAGTGCCATTTTCCCACTTTGAAATGCAAATTCAATGCTGAAGATCCTGCTTACTGCAGCAGAAGACCATAGCCATGTCCTCTAGCTGTGATGGGGATGTTAAGTGCAGCCCTACGCTGTAGCTGCAGCAGGAGCAGCAACTGTGTTCGCAGAGCTTCTGGCTGCTTCTCCCCTGTCAGAAGTGATGTCCTTCCAGGATGTTTCTCCCTCTGTAACAGTTAACAAATGAGATGAATGAATTGAGCAATAAGATGCCACATTGCTGCCTGTAACTGGACTTCTCCAGTCTGACTAACTGCAAACGCTCTTCTAAGTCAGCGACCCTGAGCCCCTGGGGAACTGAGCTGTAACTCAGGTTTGCTGCAGACAAAGTCACAGTGCCACTGCTGGTTTTGTGCAAGCTGACGTGTGTGGGGATGAGCAGCCACTGGCTCTCACAAGGCGCCCTGCATTTATTAAACGGTCCAGCTTTGCAGCTTGCCACCAAAGATGCAGGCTGAAATACTTTATTTTCCCCACCTTCCCCTTGCAAATTATTAATAAAAAGTAAGTATAAAAAGGAAGGAAGTGTAACTTTTGGTTTTGCGTCGTAAGATTCCATAACATCAAGGCCATGCCATTTTCCCTCTTAGCTCAGAAGCCGTCCTCCAGCCACAACCCGGGCTCTGTCTTGAAGTCATGCACTCTGCCGTCTACTCCCTTGGCCATTTTGCTTCCCCCATGTAGGAAATATTGATGGCTGATTTGTGGTCTTCTGCTGCTTGTGGTTATGCTTTTGTTTCCCCTTTCAGCAGCTGCTAGAAATCCTTCCCTAAATCTACCTGCTGACTGCAGGGGTCTCTCTTAAGTCATCTCCAAAATTTTCTAACAGAGGTTTTGTGGTGAATGAGGAGGAGTGGAGAGGAGTTAACCATGGGTAGCAAGGGGACTAGTTTTGCTGCTGCCCTCTGCTTTGTGGCCATGTTGCAGTCCCCTGTCCCATCCTTCGGCATGAAGACCCTGGAGGAGGAGGGGACGATCCTTTGGGAATGTTTGCACAGCACCTCACCCTGCATGGCTCACCAAGGCCCACCCCCCCGGGAGCCCCTCAAGGTGCATATCCACCAGGTTCAGAGGTGTCACCAAGGGGGGCTCAGTGCAGAGGTCTGGGCACAGCTGCAGGGCAAGGAAAGCACCTGTTTATGTGTCCTCTAAGTACCACCTGGTTGCCTCTTCAGGGCACAGGCTAGAGAGGACTTTGTATTTTTACGAGATATTAAGTTGATATATATATATGTGTAAAATAAGAAAATAAATAAAAAAAATAGAAGTAAGCTGCCTTTGAACCAGTGTCAGTGCTGGTGAACAAAAAGTGGTGATCAGTGATGAACAAAAGTAAGCGCTTGTCCCTGCTTGGGGCTGTAGGCACCTGGTGAGAAATGAGTGAATTTACTGCCCAAATGAGAGGTGAATGAACTCCATTTACCTGCCTTCACCTTTGACTTTGATGTGCAGAATCAAAATCTCTGCCCCTTCCTGACGGAAACAGTAGAGAGATGCCAAGGCTTCCTCCTCAGGACCCTTATGGTACTGAGATCTCCTCTCCTTCCCCTGCTCTCTGCCCCTTTATCTGCTGATCAAAAATCTGAATTCAAAGAGACTGATCCTGGGGTAAGAACTATGTCCTCACTCATTTCTATTATACATCAAGAGAGTATCTGCTCACCTGAAACAAAAATAGATCCAACAGCAAAGGAATCAAAAGGCAGAGCCCAGCTCTGGCTGCGGCCTTTCTCCAACTGGGAGACCAACACCCAGCCCTTCACTGCTGCTCCCGGGCAATAAATAATTCCTGCTGAAGGGAAAGGAGATGAGGAGGGTCAGACAGAGAGCACATGGTGCTTCATTTAGTAGCACATCCCCAACTTGGAAGACACCGAACAGCCAAGCCACTGGCCAGCATTTATCCCTCTGGTAAGAGAATGCATTGGGAAGTGGTTGCAGGCTGCCAGGATGGAGATGGCAGTGACATGAGTGGCTACTGTCTCTAGCAAACACTGACAAACGAATGTCACACACCTTCCCCTATGTCTGCATAGGGGCTCTGTGATAGGGGATGGTCAGCACCAGGAATGAGGACAGGGAAAGGGGTTTGCTGGCTGATGGCCCTGCAAGGGGCTGTGCTTCAGTGCATTCACTTTGGCAAGGGTCAAACCCAGTATCTACAGACTGCAGTGAGAATCTGGCAGCTGGACTCAATGGGAGCCAAGCCAGTGCTTTAATGTAGTAGCCTGGGTCCCTCCAACACGGCCAGCTCTGTGCTGGAGCCCATGCCATCAGCACTGAAAACATGTCTCACACTGGTGGCAGTGACAGCAGGAGCAGGGTACTCTTTCCCATCTCATGATGGCATCTCATCTGCTTAAAGCAGAAAGAGTTTGCACTCTTACAGCAGTGGTTGGGCAGTGGGCAGTGGCTGGTGCTGTGCTGCCTGAGGTCAGCTCTCTGCTGGTGATCCTGGCAGTGCCTTGGAAGGATCTGTTGGAGAAAAGGCCAAGCACTAAGGGATGATAAAAGAAAGCTGAGTCTTTCTGTTCACCTCTCTTACCTCCTGTTCACCTCTCTTACCTCCTGCTCTTCTTTGGGGTGCTTGGAAAGGCATGCTTATCCTGCCCTCAGCCCAGCACTTTGCATCATCCCCTTTTATTCAATGAGGCTGGTGAAACACTGGAAGAGGTTGCCCAGAGAGGTGGTAGATGCCCCATCCCTTGAAACATCCAAGGTCAGGTTGGATGGGGCTCTGAGCAACCTGAGGTAGTAGAAGATGCTGCTGCTTGTTGCAGGAGCTTGGACTACGTGGCCTTTAACTGTCCCTTCCAACCCAAACTATTCCATGATCCCAGGACAGCTCAAGTGCAGTTGATGTTGCTGAGACCTGGATGACCGGACTGAAGGGACACCAAACTAGTCAAAGCAAAAATTATTTTCTCTGACAGCTGTGAACTACCTTGTTACGTAACAGTGAAGTTCCATCTTGATGGGGAAACCCTTCAGTCTGAATGATAACATTCAGAAATAGCCTTGCTTTGTTTTCCAAAGACTTCAGACATCTCTAACACACACAATCCTTGCTAAATATTCCAAGCAAGTGACACATAAATAGTGACTCTCATGGAGAAAGAACATGTATTTTCCACTTCACTTACACCCTTTTTACCGTGAGGCAAAGGAGCTCTTGGATTGATTGGCAGGGCACACTCCTCCTTGCTAAATGCTCCAGTGAGCCCAAAGAAACCTAACCGGTGAGAAGGGAAAGGCAGATGCATCACCAAATGGTATAATTCTCCATAAATTTTCAGTACTTAGTGATTTATGTCTCTGAACAAAGCACATCAAGCATATTGAATGGCTTAGCGACTGTTCTACAACAAAACGCTTTCCAGCTCCTTTTTCACATACTGTCACTAAATCTCATGGAGTATCTCACATAAAAATGAAGTGGAATTGAAATAAATTGTCCTGGAGGCAGCTGCAGGCTCAAGGGTGTTTAATGTGTGAAAGACTAGAAGGCATCACTTCACTTCCAAGATACCCATTTGCCAAAGGTTTATTTCACAAGCACTACATGCTGCTGTTATTATTTGTGTTGTTATCAGGCCTTAGATTTACACAGAAAATGGGACCTCTTTGAATCTATCACCTTACCACAAGAGAATAAGAAATTGTCCTGCACTGGGCAGCTTTATGTTTGAAAGAGAGAGAACAGATGAAAGGGGGAAAGAAAGGCAAAGGAAGGTTCATTTACCTTCCTGAGTTCATGCAGCAGAGCATCAGACCCTAATTCACAGCCCTGCAGCTGCAGGCACGTCCTGATCCTTACATCAGCTCCATGTCCCCAGTGCAACTTTGGGTGGCATGGCTTGTCACTCTTTGCATCTCACAATGAGTTATGGCTGGAGTAAGGGATACAGCTGGGATTGAAACATGAAAACACGAGAGGGGAAAGAATAGAAGGAAGGACTGAAGGATGAAGAGCATATTTTCTGGTGACTTGGCATCACAGGGATGAAAGGAAGGGGTCAGCTGAAAAAGACAGACAGCAGTGCTGACGGTGCCCTGGCAGAGAACAGTGTAGAAGGTACAGAGAGAAGGAAGAGGTGTGAAAGGGCTGCCAAGCAGGTGCAGCATCATGGCTAGTGAAAAGAGAGGTGAGAGCTGGGATGCAGTGGGTCAAGAAGGAGCAGAGGAGCTTGCAGACAGCCTGGGAACAAGGAGGAAGGTGACAGCTCTCTGAAAGTGCTGCAAGCTGAAGACTTAGATGAGGATTTAAATGAAGTTGTAGGGTAGATGGAGGATGCTACAGGGACAGACAGGCTCAATCCCATGGGACAGAGGGTAGCAGCAGCAGATGGAAATGCAGCAATACTGCCAGGGATTCAGCAACCGTAGACTTCAGCTTGAGGAAATGCAGGAAAGGGCAGAGGAGTGACAACTGTGGATGATGTTTTTGCTTGGGAGAAAGCACATTTCTCCCTAAAACTAGTTGTAAGGCATAAAGGCAGGAGCACTAAATGAGGAACCCTCCTCGCTGGGGATATGAACACAGCAGTGAAGCCAACATACCCTGGAAAACTCAAACTACTGCCTTTTGCCTGGCAGCCAGAACGATGCCTCTGGCCGGGTGCTGCAGCCCGAACTCCGGTTCTGTATCACACTCACTCCCGGAGCTGAAGGACGATCGGGAGGCGAAGGGGCTGCGGGCTGCTGCCGGGGCAGGGGGTCCTCGAGGCAGGAGCTGCGAGGCGGCCGAAGTTGTGCTTTTTGGGGAGGCCCACGAGAGGGAGCCAGGAGTAAAGGAACGGCGGCTGCCTCCGCCGCGGAGCCCCGTGTCCGCCCGGCGGCCGCGGGGAGGATGCGCCGGGGGATCCGCGGGAGTACCCGGACCCCCTCACCCCGCGGCCCCACCACAGCGCCCCAGGCACGACCTGCGCAGCTGGAGTTGGCCGTCAAAGGGTTAACAACATATTTACACACCCGAGTACTCGCGGAATAGATTTTGTAGGGAACTTTTGCTGTCAAAGAAAAACTTGGCGTAAGGAGCGTAGGTGAACGCCTCTTGTGCTCGCCCCTCTTCCTCCTGCGGCTCTGCTTCAGGTGTGCAAAGAAATGGGCCTTTGTCATGGCAAAGCGGTGTGATCTCATCCCCGTCGCCATGGCCTCTCTCCCGCTGCAGGGGCCAGAGGGTTGGGGATGGTCCCATCAGGCACCCTAAAGCCAGCATCTTCCCCCAGTCTGACACCGTGGAGGGAGGATGAGGAAGTGAACGTGAGAAAACTCGGCACTGATGGTGCGGATGAAAGCTGCCTTAGCACCCGTTGAAGTCTTCACCTCCTCACTTCCCTGGGAAATAAATGGGGTTTGGACTTTCCCAGGAATGATCTTTGAGCTCTAAGCTCCCAAGGAAGGAGAGCACATGCTTGTGTTAAGCCTTTGTTTAATCACTTTTCTGAGTCTGGTTATAGAGCTCAGCACCTTGCAGTGGGAGACTTGGACCCAGAGGAGCTACATCCACTTATTTGGGGATCAGTTCTTGCATTGCTAAAGTCTGTGGGATTTGTGGTGTTGGCCCAGAGAGGAGGGAGGTCAGCAGTGCCTGTGAACCTCCCTGGGAGGGCTCCAAAACACCTCCTGTGCTGCAGCAGGGAAGCAGCAGCTCAGCTGACCAGAGTGAGGGAAACTCTTGAGACTGCATTGATAAACTGACACATAGAAATTGCTGTTTTAATAAGCGTCTACAAAAGGAAAATACAGTCCCTACTGAAAAACAAATTAGTAGCAGACTCTCTCCAGTGAGTGTTCAGGGAAAGTGTACAGGGCCTGTGTTGTTATTACTCTCCTGAAGCTTCCTACCACACTGAGAGAGACACAGCCAGGGCTGAATAAATAATACATCATAATTTTCAAGTCCCAGTGAGGTGACTCGGAGGCAGTTCAAAAGTTCAGTGAATTATCAGTTCCCCTTGGGTTCATTATTTCTTTTGCAAAGGATGCTATCAATCTCTATAACTCACTAGCTACCAAAAATAATAATAAGTAAAAGATCATTATGTTGAAATATGTGTTGTAAAGCAGCGTAGCAATTTGGAAGATTAATTCAGTCCAGAAGGGGCAATAGCTGCTGGCTAGAGATGGGCTGGACACCAATTACTGCTCTCACTCATTACTTCCATGGACAGAGATTGGGAAAACACCTGCAGTGCATGAATAATTCTCCTTGAGTTAATATGCTTTCATTCAGTGCTGATTAACTCTATTTATACCTCATCTATGGTGATGTGAGCAATGTGATTCATTCCTTTATTTCTGTAACTCTCTGATAAACTGCATTTATTTGCCACCTCTGACCTCCTCATGTGCATGCTGCCTGTTAATTCTTCTCTCAGCCCTGGCTGCTGCTGCCATCCCAGGCCTTCAGTAGCCATCAAACAGCTGTTTCTCATTTTCTTTCCTTCGTTTAAAAGCACCTGCTACAAAAATGTGGGTCAGAGGACAAAACAGACTGGAAATTTCACTATGATGATGGAGGAGAGGGGGTGTGATTTGTGCACATAATATTTGGTTCTGTAGGCTGCTTGTCCTATAGGGAAACCTCAAGGTACTACTGAAGGAATAATGATCAAATGTGGCCTGTTTGGGGTATTCAGGCCTGAGTGACTGGCAGCTGTAGTATAAGGCATCCTGTCCATGCTTCAGTAAGCGAGGCATGACCAGCTCGAAATCAAATGTTGCCACTGGTGTCACTGAGGACTAGCCTATGCCATGTGAGTTTTCTTTTCCAGTTTTATTTTTCAGGTTTATTTTAATTTTTAGTTCCCTAGCTTCTGCTCTGAGTCAGGGCTATAGGGTTCATGACCTGAGGCTTACTCTTGAAACACATTATGGTCAAACACTGTCCTCCTGAGGCTGGCAGGATGAAGTCGGCAAAAAAATCTTGAGTGTATGAAACGTTTCTGCTTCTCCCCCATCACTGCCCAAACACAGCACTAAAACTTGTCTTGAGATGAGATGTAACATAAAAATATCTGACAGCTTGAAAGAAGTAGAGATGCTCTTTTGCTTCAGAGGAAATGCTGGCTGGTAGCATCTCTCACATTCACAATGGGAGCACAGGCTGCTCTGAGAGCAAACTGGAGTTTGACTTCAGTTGTTAGAGACATTCTAGGAACAGCTCAGGTTTTGCTGAGCTGTGCATGGCCTGTATTTTTTTGTAAGCTCCCTTCTATGTCTCTAAGTCCAAATATTGCAGCGCTTCCTAGTACAGCAAACTAACATTTTAAAACTTTAAAATATTACCCTGAGATCATTTCAGATCATAGAATTACAGAATCATGGAGCAGTTTATGTCGGAAGGAACTCCCGGAGATAATTTGGTGCAACCTCCTATTCAAAGCAAGATGAACTTCAAGATTAAATCCAATTACCCAAGGGCCTTTCTCTCTGAGCTTTGAAAATCACTAAGGTTGGAGATTGCTCAACCCTAGGTTTCAGCATTTAACAACTCTTGCTGTGAAAATATTTTCCTTTTCATATAATATCTTGTTTTTCATTCATCCTTCCATGCTATCCTAAATCTAACACTTAGGACCTGTGGCATTTCCCATAATCTAGGCAGAAGGAAACCTGGCCTATCTGTAAAGACCTGCCCATATGCTCCCTGCAACACAAACACGTGCTTTCCTAGTGTAGGACAGGCTGGATTCCTTGGAGGAGCTGAAATACCTTTTCTAATACCTGATTCCCACCACTGAACTATGAATCTTTTTCCTCTGACTTTCAGAGGGCAGGTTCCTCATTTACATTTTCCTTTGATCGTTGTTTTAAAACCTAGAGGGATTCAGCTGCCTGCTCTGTTTATCTTGCTACCCTTTCTTCTCATTCAAGGTCTCCAAACACCTTTCCTAGGAATGAGATAAAAGCTTGCAATGAGACCCTGGCTGTTTTGTCTAATTCCCCAGTCTGCCTGGATCTCGTCACCGGCCTTGTCAGGCTTAAATGTCATTGTACTTTTGTGTAGATGCTTCTAGATAACTCACCACCCTCCTTCTCCCTGCATCTCAAACCACCCTCTTATTTCCAGTGTGTCCAAGGTCTTTCCTTTTTTTTTTGTAGAGATCTGTGCTCAGCAACCCACTCTGTTCTCCTGGCACTTCAAAGCCAGGTCACCCTGCCCAAGCCTTTGGTGAAGAATTTGTTGTAGATGGCCTCCTGCCTGATGGCTGTGGTTCAGGCAGTGTCTCTGCCAGTGCTTTTTGTCATCAGCAGGTACTCATCTCTTTGTGCCTGATATGTGGGGGAGTTTGGGGACAAGAGGGTCAAAGCTGGCAAGCATGTGTTAAATCCACCCTTTGTCATGACTGTTGGCAGTGTGGGTGTTCAGCTGCACGGCTTCCTGGCTCCAGAACTAGCAGCCTTGCTCCCTCCCTGTAGGCTAGAAGGGAATATCTCCCCTTACTGCTGCCCCCCCTGCCCAAATCTGAGAGGGCCCCTGAGATGCCAGCTGGCCATTTGGGGAAAAAGGAATGAGGCTTCAGTCCCATGGATCAGGGTTGTTTTGCCGTGACAAACTGCCTTTACCTGCTTTGTAGACTGAACATCGGAGTTACTCTCTCTTTGGCTTCTTGTCATATTTCAGTGTGAACTCTTTAATTTTGGCTCTCTTTGCTGAGGCTTCTCTCACTTGAAAGCCGTCACAAGGCTCCCCAGAACCAACCCTCTCACACCAATAGGGAGGATTAGCTCCAACACCACCAATCCTTACTCCCTGCCATGGGTTCCCAGCACTCCTTTCCCCAGAGGCTCCCAATGCTTGCCCAGGCTGCCTACTCTGAACACGGTGAGGCTGGCAGCAGGTACGGGTCAAACACCATTTGATTATACCACTTTGTGGTGGCTTAGACTGGGACCTGCCACTTACTCCTGATCCGAGCAGCTCAGTCAGTGCCTCTTGCTAGTGCGAAACAGCCCCAAGCCAACCAAGGGCATATTGATCTGGAGATGTTCTCTGCCTCCAGAAGATCAGCAGGATGTCAAAGTCTTAAATAAGAAAGAGAAAGGCTCTTAAAATGAGCCTTTATAGCCCCACTGTTGTGTTTTGGCATGATAGAGCAATGTTTCAGGTGGAGGTGAGGTCAAATAACCGCTGGCAGAACATTGGGTGGCCAGGTCAAACTTCATCAAACAACACTGAGATTTGTACTTGGGAAAAACACTGTAATTTGGAAAAATTCATGTAATTTGCTTTTCCCAGGCGCGCTGTTGAAGGAAAGTCATCAATACTGAGAGATGGTTAGATCTGAGAGGCGGCACAACAGTCCGCAGATGGACGGACATTGGAGTCAGGCTGTATGGGGATTAATTGCTGCGAGCCCAGAAAATAACCATAAAGGGATAACACAGCTGCTGCTGGAAAAAGCAAACCTCTTGGCTTCTTGCACCGCCTCACTCGCAGTGTTCCCCTCCCCTCCATCCCTCGTTGCTCCCTGTGTGCTGCCATAAGGCACATCCTGGAGCTGTGGTTAATGGAAAAGTGATTTGTCTCATAACTGCAGCTTTACACAGTGTGCTACTGTGGGCGTTACAAATTGCTAAGCAGATTTAAAGTGTTCTTTGAGTTGCAAACTGCAGTGTTTCTCCACATAGTGATTATTATTCATCTTTTCCAGGACACTGTGGGCCTGATCCTGCAATCTGCACTCCTATTAGAGTCAATGCTGTGGGAGTACTGCCGGCGTACAGACGGCAGGAGTAAGCCCCGATTAATATGGCCACAGGGAAGAGTGAGGAAGCAAACCACCTTTTTTCCTTTCTTTTCTTCCTTTTTCTTTTTTTTTCCCCTGTGCATGGATGTGGATTTACTTGTTCTGTGGCCACTTCCGGAGGTGTGTGTCCGGGTGCAGGCTACCGACCGGTGGAGCACAGGTGTTCTTGCCAGCTTCCAGGCTACAGGGGGACATGTCCCCTCCCACTCTGCATCATTCTTTCTGTCTTTCTCTTTGGTCAGATGACCATAAAGTCTTTCTCAATGGAAATGTCATCCAGACTGGTTCACAGCCATCAGAAGTTTTGTTTAGGTGCAGTTGGTGTTGTCCAACACCACCATGTTTGGTTTAAAACAGGTGCACTTGTTATGCTGGTCATTCTGGTTCTTCCTGCTGAGCTGTGAGCATGGTGGGAAGGGGCACAGGCACAGAATTAAAATTCTAGGTCTGGAAAAGCGGGAGTTCTAAAAATGTGGAGGGTATGTATGACGTGAGCCCTGACCCACACCAGCAGCCCTGCAGGGGCTGGTCCCCACTAATAGCAAGCCCCGTAGGATGTTGCAGAGGGAATTTATGGGTCTATTCCCCACCCAACATCAGAGTGTGCCCATGGACAATCTGGAAAAAGCCTCTGACCCTCATTCACCCTCTTCTTCTGAGATAGACAGCTCAGTGCTCTTCTGAAGGAGAAGGTAACTCTCCTCCAGTGACTGGCCCACTGTGCTTTCCCTGCCTGGAGGTGGTGGTACCAATGTGGTGAGCTACTGCTGCACTTCAAGGAGCATAAACCCCAGGATTGGTGCTGTGGTGGCCCATCCCATGGGCTGTCCCAATGATCCTTGTGTCAAAGGAAGGTGGCTGCTGCTGAAGGACATGGCAACAGGGCTTGGTGTGTCTGTGTCACCCATTACCTCCATCCCAGGGTGGAGACCTTGCATTAGGCTCAGTTGATGAGTATTGAGGCAACAGTGAAGTGGTGTGAAGTGTTCATGGAAACGCATGTTGCTAAGCAAAGAGGATATTGTGCTTTGTACCAGCTAGAGTGTTTTTAGCTTGTGAGATTTTACACGCCTCAAGGAGAGTTGTAACAGCTGAGTCTTGGAGCTGCAAGTATATGGTCTTGCCAAGGACGAGCTGGAGTCATCCCACCAGGAGGAGGGTATTAATACATCTGTGACACTGGGACACTTGGGTGTCCTCAGCAAGGGCTCCTCAAGTCCTGCTGGTTTTGGTCAAGAGCTTTGACCACACAGGTTCTTTGCCTCCTTGCCCCAGATCCCAGCAGCACAAGGTGATGCCTGTGTGAACGCACACATCTCCTCCGCCTTACTTCCTTCTGAAACCTTTCTGGGAATTTTCCGTGTCTCAAGAAAGACATGACAAATCTCATGTCCCTTCCTAGAGGGGCAGTGCCAGCCAGGAACGTCTTAGGGAGTGAAAAACACTGTCAAAAATGTAAAGAAAAGCAAGTGGAGAAAGGTCATGACTAGTTGCTTTTCTTCCATGTGCATGTATAATAATGAACCTTGGGAGTGTGAGGCCATGTTAGTCCTAATTACAGCTCTTTAAATATTTATATACCTTAATCTGCTCGCCTTGCTCTTTGACATGGTCCAACATATCTGTAGGGCTGACCTTTCCAACTCAGCCCCATTTGTATACTTCACAGGCCCCTGGGTTGCTACTACTTTGCTTTATCTGAGAGCGGGGAAAATACATCATACCAGAAGAGTAAACCCCAGGTAATAAGAATACAATGTTAAATAAAAGCCAAAGGTACAGATGTATTGTTTTGACTGCATAACAAGCTCAAATACATTCTCCTCTCTCGAAGTCACTTATGCAGATTCCTAACTAATGCAAAACTGTAGATTTCAGGAAAATTAGCCTTTGGACATGCCCTGAAGAATCAACTAAGACAACCATGCTTATTTTCCCGTGTGACCTCCATCAAATTGTAAATTATATCTTCAGCAGTAACAGACTAGTACATTAACCCCCTCTTTCACCTCTCAATGCTTCATCACAACAGGTCTGTTTAGATATAATGGGAATGGCTGGGAGATAGATGAGATGCTCATGGCTATGATGGAATTAGTTGTGTAACCAATCTCTTCTTCAACCCTTTTCTTGAAGTCTTTCTTCAAATACCTTTCTTTCAACATACCTGGGGATCCCAGGCTGATTTCCAAAGAACTACTCATAAACTAGAGGAGTGAGAATCCAAACTAATGTTAGTTAATATCCTCCAACCTTGGATTATGCCCATTCCCCATCCTGTACACTGCGGTTAAATCCATGTGGTAACTGTCTCACAATGAGTCTGTGAGGAATTGGGCAAATTATGGACAGTCTATAACACCACCACTGAAATAACAATCCACACGTTCAGCAGAGCTGGGCAGCTCTGAGGATTTTTGTCACCTTGGCAATTTGAAGAACCTGTAGTGTAGCATACTTCATCCTGAGCACTCTTATGAGCCTGTTAAACAGGCGGAACAACACATCTGTACCTCTTGTTGCTTCCACAAAGCCTTCATTAAGGAGATGTTACACCAGAGGAACTAAATTAGTTTGCATAAAAAGTGCCTGACATCCCCATGCTGCTCACTTCCATACTGAATTTGCTGACTAGTCTAGGTCTGAAATAAAAAATAAAATCAGAACAGGGACCGTTATCTGGCCCTGAAGCCAAGTGGCATTGATCAGCCATTGCCAGTCCATAACACAACTGATTCTGGGTCTCATCTGGTCCCCCTCTGCTGCCCCTGTGCCTCTAATACAGTATTATTAGAATTATATTTCTATTTCTTTTTCACCTCAGTTCTAAGTGTCTGAAATAGTATTGCAGTTGAGCAGCGTGATATTTTATTTCTACAAAAATGGGGTATGGAAGAAGTGTGGCACTGTGTGGGGAGGATGGTGCTGAAGTTGGTGCAGCCTTTCCCTGCCTCTTATTTGGGAACAGTCGTCAGTGCATGCTGCCCTCCATGCCATGCCATGCCAGGGCACTGGCTGGCACCAGGCCAGGGAGGAAGACAATGATTAAACCTAAACGTTTGCTCATGACAAGGGCATAAGAAACCTCTATAAACAGGTACTTTTTGACTTCACAGTGAAGCTGTTTGGTCTCCACAGTTCCTGCTTTCTTCAGGAATTGAATGTCTCTTATAGAATGAGTTAGGTTCAGACAACCAAACCTGAGGCCAGGCTCTGGGGTGCCTTCCTCTGAATCCCTAACATTCCCAGGCTGGGGGCACTGCAAACTGGGGAATCTGAAAGATGTATTTGGAAACTTGTTTTGTCGGCTAAGAAGCCTTAAGGTTATGGGCCTTTGGCCCAAATTTCCTGAAACTCAGAGGGAAGGGAAGGCAGGAAAAATGTTCTTTTCGGTGAAGCAGAATTCCTGATCTTCAGCCAGCTCTGGTACCAACATTGGCACTTATGCTGGGTTTCCAAATATTAACCAAGTGATACTGCTCCTTGTTGGGACTGACCTCCTTGGTACCCATGTGTGCGCACCACAGCTCCAGCAACATCCTGACTAGATGCCAACTGTCATTTCCCAGTGCTTGAAAGGAGTGTGTTCATTTAGCAGCACTGCACAGCTTCCCTGAGGACCTTGCAGGGGCCTGACAAGGCCAGAACTACACATTCTCCCTCCCTCTGAAAAAGCATCACCAGAACGAGCAGAGCCACAGGAAAGGGGTGGCTCTCCTGGAGCCAGTGCAGAGCTGAAGGAAAGCAAGATCACTCTGGCAGGCAGGCAATGACCCATTCTTTGACTTATGAGGAGATGCACAATATTTCTGCAGGTAATTTACCTGATATTGTAGCTGTGCTGTACTGATTACACCGCCGGAAAGGACAGTGGTTGGACAGACTGTTTTCTCAGAACCACTCTGTTGCCAGTGAGGAACAAGACAAGAGTAACCACCAGCATCTTAGTTTTGTTACCTCAGAAGTGCTCCGGAGTCTGCCAAGGTGGACATTAACACAGGCAGCCAGTGATGGGCAAAGACCTACTAGATTTGAGCAATGGACTCAGGTGCCTTGAGAAGACCTTTTGTTGAACACGGTGCAGAGACAGCCTCCAGTAGTATATGTGTACAAATAGATGTAAATTATATCATATATATTCAAATATTGAGACAGTATATGAAACCTCTGTTCTCTAGGTATTGACTCGTCATTTGCTTAGCATTCAACACTCTTTCCTTCTGCACATAGAATCTTAAAATCATTGAGGTTGGAAAAGATGTCTAAGATCAACGAGTCCAGCCGTTAACCCAACTGCGCTGCCTTCACCACTAAACTATGCCCCAGGTACAACGTCCCATGTTTTTTGAACACTTCCAGGGATGGTGACTCCATCACAACACTGGGCAGCCTATTCCAATGCATGACCACTCTTTCAGTGAAGAAATGTTTCCTAATATCCAGTCTAAACCTCTCCTGGTGCAACTTAATGCCATTTCCTTCTGTCCTGTCACTTGTTACCTGGGAGAAGATACCAAAATGCACTGCGCAACCCAAAATGAAGTCACCCAAAACTTAGAGGTTTTCTGCCTCCTATCACCACCCTGCAGCCAGTAGCCAGGCTCGCTGCCCTTGCATCCCATTCCCATGTTCCTGGTAGTTTGCTCAGCTGTGCACACTCACAGCTGCTCACACAGTGCAGGGTTCATCGACTGGTAACATATTGGTTAAATAATTAAGCACACTGTGAACCTCTATGTGTATAATAGTAATACATCCTGTGCAGAAAAACTCTCTAGGACAGGTTCTCTAGCTCATTATTTCACTCAGCTGATGAAGGTGAGCTATCAACCTTTAACTTCTGCAACTGAACTCTCAAGGCTGACCAAGGTGCAGGCAGATTTTTGGGGTGCTGTGAGGTGCTTAGGAAGACCTCTGTGAAACTCAGTTAATTTGCAGTGCACTTGTGCTGCTCTGTAGGTCCTGTATAAGCCCAAATGGCACAGCACACCTCTGCAAGGCAAAGAGAGCTGGGCTCTCCTCTTCCACTCCTGCAGGCATGAGGAGAGCTCATCTGGCAGATGCTGGCTCCCGGTGTGGTCCTGGCACGATCATTTCTTCTTCAGACAAGACCTGTTTGGGTCTTGGGAGTTTGTACCAACACTATGTACCAGCTGCCCAGCACTGCCCCATGTCCTCTAACATCTCTCCTTGGAGGTGAGGGCAGCACTTTGCCAGAGGGATTTGTCCCTGAGGAACTGAGGGGTATGCATTGCCCCCTCCTGAAGGGAACTGAAGAGTGGGAAGAAAGGAGGTGAATGGCATTCCTGAAATGGGGGAAAAGAAACATTTTATCATGGTTGCCATGGAAACTGGGAATGGACAATAAGCACTTAAATACTTTATCATTTCCCTCAGCACTTGTAGCACACAACCTGTATGAAAAGAAGCATTATCCTGCACAGGGAGGCTGACAGATACCTGAATGGGAAAAAATTGGGAGAGAATCTGTGCCAGGGCTGACTGAACGCATCTCAGCATCGGGGCTGCAGAGACAGCAGGGAGACGGCACTTCCCGAGGTGTTCCCATGGGGCACCCTGGAAAGAAGGATTGTATGGGCAGTGCAGAGTCAAACATCTTGGGAAACAAGATTTGGCACAGAGAACTCCATGCAACCCAAGGTACATACCATCCTGGGGCTCTCAGCCCCATTTGGGCACCTTTTGGTATCCTTAGTCTGACCAGGCATCTCATTCACAGCTGTTATGTTTGTGTGCTTCCTCGCTGCAGTCTTTGAGTTTTTATTCAACACATCACGTATTACTTTCCTCACTCAAATTCATTTTGGTGCATTTGAGTGGAAAAGGTCACGTACATCCAGCTCAACCCCTAAATGACAGATCATGCCCACACACCATCAATACTTCAAAGGAGAAGACATTTCCTTGGTTACAATGCATTCATAGGCCAAAAATCACTCTCTTTCCCAAGCACACCCAAAATCCAGTTATATTGTGGTCATGATTATTTTGGTCATTTTGCAGAGATCCTTTCCCCATTTGCCTAAAACATTACATTTCTTCCTCCTGCTCCCACTCACATTCCTGCTCCAATATTTCCTTCAGGATGTCTCTCTTCTTATGGAGGTGCAAAAAACCTGCAGGCACTTATCACATGAGGCACATCATGGTGAGAAACACCCACCCTTCCCATGAAGTACCACCTCCCTCCTCTCCATCTTCCTCAAGTACATGCCAGTGATCAGCTGCAGCCACTCTGCACAAAGCTAAATAATTCTTCCTTCATGCCCAAACCACCAACAAAGAGCCTTCTTGGCCAGGGAAAGAGCATACACTGAATCCAGATGCCCAGAACAAGAAGAGGAACCATAATGTTCGTGCCATCTCTAGAATCAAATAGTCTCTCTCCGTTCCGGCACCCAGATCTGTTTTTTTGCAATGACACAGCATCACAGACCTTTCCACTTCCCGTTACTGCCAGTGAATATTTTATAGTGATCAGTCAGCCTCTGCAAACCCATGGAAAATACCTGATTCTGCTGGCAAAGACCAGATATGACTGATTATTTACAGCCCTTTAAAGCCAGCTCCAACTTTTGCACATTTCCAAGCTTATGACATGACGGAGCTGAAACCTCCCCATTTCAAATCCCTATGACAACATTTGCTGTAGCTGATCTCCCAAACTCAGCTGGTGAGCTCCTGATCAGCAGCAAGATGCTAGAAGTAATGGTGGCATGGACATTCATGGTTATACTCTTCTCTAGTAGCTCTGAGTTCTGCTCACATATCTAATTGGTCTTCGTTATCCAAAAGCTTTGCCGCTGGCAGTGACCGTCCAGTTCTGCACCACTACCTGTATCCCAGCAGTTGTTGCTGCCTATGTAAGCCCTGAAACAAAAATTTCATCAAGTAAAAAGGCTGCATGTAAGTGCTCCACAAAATTTGATCTCATCTTCCTACACCATCATTTCTTACAGCTGTATCACCTCAGTATCCAGTGTCTTTGAAAACCCCAGACATAAATTCTTCTGCTTGCCCAACTACAAATGCATGTGCATAATCCCATCCATATTAATGAATCTCATAATCATAGCACTTAGCAGCATGTCCTCCATCTGCTGCCCAATAGTAATTTGAAAATGGTGCCAGGAACACTAATGGATGGCAGGAAAGGATGTGAATCATGGGAGTTTGGTGGTTTAATACACTTAACTCCCCACACCAGTATTCCTGTAGTTTTGGAAAGGTATCCTACAAAGTACTGTCAGTAAATTGTAGAGCAAGGGATCACTGGACCTCAGGATATCTCCCAAGTACTGGGAAAATAGTATATGCACAAAGGTTGTCAAGAGAAGCACCTTAGACTATTGTAACAAAGAGGGCAGACCAGGGAGTTTAATGTAGTGTGTAAAATGTACATATATGCGTATATATATACATGTATATACGTATAGGTGTACACACACTGAAAAATACCACCCCTATATAGACATGGCCAAAGCTCTAAAAAAGTCACCATCACTTCTAGATGGCCCAAGGACATCCTTCAAAATTTAGAGATATATGTGAATACTAGAGAGGGACAAAACTGCAACCTGTTTTCCCAACTGGTAGCTGGGATTAAATCCGGAATAGTTGTTTTTCCCCATTGAGCTATATGACTATATTGTGATGGGTGTTCCATTTGAGTCTACTCTTTTATGGTGGGGAAAAACACAGTTCAGTTGACTTTCTGTGAGATAAAGCCTCTCTCTGGCTACATTAAAATACATACTGGCCGCAGCAAACACGATTGGAAGCAAAGGTCTGTAGAGAATTAATATTCTAGTTAAATGCTTGGATTTTGCCTGACACAGCACCAGGATGAATGAGCTGTTGTTAGGTTGAATTCTTTTCTTGTTACCAAGCAGGTCTCCCAGCAGCACTTGCAAAGATAAGGAGATCAGATCTCCAAATTCAGGGTGAAAGCTGATCACTAAATCATGATGGAAATTATTCTCTTGCTTTCAAGGTATCAGGTAATGGCCATTACTGCAGGCTATTTTGTCGGTTTGGAGACACATAAAAACCCTATTTTCTTCATCCTTAATACAAAGACTGTTGCCATCCCATTAATATGCCCTTTATCTTTTCTTCCTTTCTTTCATTTGATATGTCATGCTACACTTTGCTTTGCTTGGTGCTTTGCTTGGTACTTAGCTGTGTAACCTACATCCCAAGGAGAACACAAGTGATTGTGGGTCATATTTGTTTGGTAGCAGGTCTGGCAGCTGATTGTCATCCAAGCTGTCCATACAGGATATGGTTGGCACATAGTGATCTTTGCCTCGTAAATCTGAGGTCTCCTCCTCTGTCACATTGCTTCACAACAAAGATAAGTGTGTCCTGCGAACACATTTCTGTGCATCTGAATCCTTTTATGGATTTGCTTTGACTGTGTTCCTTCCTTTTTTTGTGTTTGCTTTCCACAGTTATCCTAGGGAACACATTTTCTGGAAAGAATACTCACCAAGTGTGAATTTAGCATGAAAACACATTTCAAACTCATAATAACAGCCACTTACATCACAAAATAATTCCAGAAAGTTACACTCACCCACTTGGGAACAGAAACACATCACATCATCAGAATATCAACATCTCCCAAGGAACTGGCCACAAATGAGACACAGAGCACAAATTATTCCAGTAAATTATTTAGCAAATAAGTCTGAGCAATAGGTCCATACGTAAATATTGTGACCTCTTCTCAGATAATCTATGAAGATAAATGATTTAGCTATGTGTCAGACGAATTATTCAGCCAAATACTTGGAAAATAAGTGAGATGCAAAACATTTGCTCTTAAAGAAGTCTTTTTAATCAACTAATCTTGTCGGCTTCTGACACAGGAAAAATGGAAACAGAATGAAGCAGAACAGTTTCTTCCTGAAGAGCATTGATTATATGTCAGCAACATCCTTGTTTTAAATCTGGAGAAGTAGTCTTTGAATGCTAGAAACTTTCTTAAATCTTGCTTCGAGTCTGAAAAGTTATGCATAGCATCCAGACAGTACATCTCAGAACTTCTGCTGAGATGCTCAAGGTCATGATCAACATGTGCCTCAGAGACACTGAAGAAATTAGCAAAAAAGGCTTTTCATGCAGCTCTGTTTGTTTCCTCTGTTGGATCACAAAATGTATTTCCCTCTTTTTGCATCTTTCCTGAGTTATATCACGGTACCCCACTAAGGGAAAGATGAATATATCTAGTGACTCTCTCTTTCAAAACCACATTGAAATGCTTCTCCAAGAGAGGCAGCCTGCATCCCCCTTGAGCAATGAAGTCTGCCATCTGGTAGGTTTGTTCTTTATAGTAATTTAGAGGATATTAAATCTCCTTTTGTATGCAGAGAATTAGGTGGTGGAAGGACTTGGCATTCTATTCTAGAACAAAAAAAAAAGAAGGAGAAAAAACAGTTCATAAAGGCATTGTGTCCAGAGAAAAATATTAGAGAGGCATTAAGTAGAAAGACAAAAGGCAAGCTAGCATCAGCTCCCTTGAAAGCTGTAAATCATTCTGACTCCTCGGGTGGTTGGTTAAGTTCATTGTTAGTTGAGTAATTATTATCCTTCGTTAGAACCTAAGTTTCTAAACATATTTTGAAACAAAATCATCCAAAATGAGCTGCCAGAAAGACCTAATGGTGTCAAGGGCAAGTTATGGAAAAGATATGTTCAAACAGAGCCTCTAAAGAAAACCTTGGTTTTTCATTTACATGGCTAATTTGCTTATCTTTGGAAAATTAGGACTTTTTCAAGATTTTGTCTTTGGTCACTGGGTAAGTGTTGAGGGTAGCAGGTTCCTAAGAGAGAAAAAGTCTCCAAACAAGGTTTTTGGTATACCTTGGAGTCTTCAGCGACCCTCTAACCTGGAGATTAATAGAGCAGGCTAATGCTTCCAAATCTTTTGTTTCAGCAGATGCCAGGAGTGTTTGCCTGGGTGGAGGGCCCCTTCTGTGAAGTGGAGGCTGTTGGCAGACTCTCAGCTAGAGGGATCAGGTAAATCTCAACAGAGAGTGAAGAGCTAGCAAATCTCCAGGCATGCTAGAAATTCAGGAGATTTGTGCAGGGTCTGATAACCTAAACCAAATGCTTGCAATGATTGATGACATGCTATTGATTGATTGATTGATTGATTGATTGATTGATTGCGAAGACATGGACCAGCAGCTTCCAAAACAGGCTTCACAAACCTGCAAGGTTTAAGCAGGGCCATAAACCTAAGCTAGATTCAAGTTAATTTTATCTTAATGCTGGTAATTGTTGTGGCTTCAAGTATTCTGCCTGTAAGCAAGGATTCAAGAAAGAGAAAAGTTAAGAACATTGAGCTAGACAATGTCACCACAAAACGCAGGAGAGCCCCGAGACTGAAACCCACATCAGCACCTGCACTGGGGAAGTGTCCAGTGCCACACAGAGCAGCCCTTAGCTGCTACTCTCTTAGTAGTAGCAATCAAGAGTTTCATTTTGTGCCATCCCACAGTCTCACACTGCAAACTCACACAGACTTGCAGGACACAGCTGGCCCAACCTGGGACTACATAGTCACCTCAGGGCTCATATAGGTCAGGAACTCTCTAAAATGGGAATCCAAGTGTTCTTGAACCACGGCAGAAATACAAAAAGCCCTCAGAAAAATACTATACATCCCTGTGAAGTGCTGACCAAGCATAGGGCAGCACCTACACCACAAAGTAGATTCATGTAAGCCAGCTGGAACAACTCGATGTAAATTGGAGGAGCCCTCTGGCTCACACTGCTACCTGTAGGAAAAAATAACCCTGTAACTAGCAACAGCAGCAAATCTCCAAACCCCTCTGCTACTTCTCCAGATTCACAGTCAGTTTCCTACCAGACTCATGTGTCAGCAGGTCATAAAAAGTTTTAAGTCGCCTTTTCTTTTTCTGGCGTTCTGGAAGAAGTTGTACTAACAATGAGCCACTGCTTGACAGCTCTAAATCCCAAGCTGTTGGGATACAGTGTGACTTCCAACATATTGCTTCCAGCCCCCACCACCCACAGGGAATGGCCTGGCAGGGGGAGCAGCACAGCCTGTTAGGAGGAGCCTTCAACAAAGAGATCCCTTATTCCCTGCCCTCAACGAAAGGGCAGCACCCACATCAGGCAATGCAAGGAAGCCAGTTCAGCTTCTGGCAGGTCAGGAGGTCAGAGGAATGGGGATAACTTCACACGTTTTTTGTGCTGCATGGCCCAGATTAAAGGATGCAAAATGAAATATACCACATCCAGAAAGGATGGAGGGTTTTTTCACCTTGAACTGCAGCTTCAAATCCATGCAGGAAAGCTAACCCTAGGGGGCTGGAGGAGGAAGAAAAAAATTAAACGCCACCAACTGCTGTCATTGGATCTGGCTTGGCTCCAAGGTCTGTCAGAGCTGAGATTGATTAGGATATATGGTATCCTGGAAACAGTCAGTAACTTCAGCTGATTATAAAGCCATTTTAATTGTCTTGCTACCACCATGGCAACCATACTCCCAACCACAGCCTCCAGGAGTGGAGATGGGCTACTGGAGGACAGTCCTGTGCCTATAGACCACATATGACTTATGCAGTGATTCAGATAGATAAAACCTTGCTCCAATACCAGAAGGAACCAAACCTGGAGAAGGAAATTAAGCCAATACTATAATACATAGTAACTCATTATCATAGCCAACATTTAGCTTAATAATTTCAACGGACATTGGGTATTACAAAGGAGGCCCCTGTTACAGCAGTCCCTGCAGATCTTATCCCACAAACCACCCCCGCAGCGTTGCACACTCACGTGTGGGGTAGGCACCCTTCCCTGCGCAGTGGCAAGGGATGAAGATGTGTGGCTTGGAAAGTGTATCAGGGAGCAAAGCTTGAAGGGATGGGGAAAGCATGTAAGCAGGAGCTCTGCAGCCAAGGAACATCAGATGTTTTAGTAAAAAGAACTCTCCTCCTTCCAGTAGGTTTTTGATGCTTAGTATCAGAATGCTTTGTGTGATTCTTCATTATTTCCCAGCCTGAAGCCCTGGCACCTGAAGCCTCTGTGATTCCCATGCTCAGTGCATGGTAATACACCTTACGTTCCCTGGTTCAAACAGAACCACAGTGTGACCAGATTTTCTGACCCAAAAGCCCTTATATCGGGCGGGAATCAATCCCTTTAGCTGCTGCCTGATTTGTGTGAGAGCTGAGCCTGTCACTGGCCAGCTCACTCATGTCTGCTTGGATTGAGGAGCTGTGCTGCGTGGGTTTTCCTTCAGGATATGTAGCCATGGGACTTTACGTATTACCAGTTGCTTCACAAAACACCTTTTGAAATAATCGAGTATCTGCAAATGAATTGGAAACTCTTCTCTCCACCATCTCTGCCAGGACATTACTCAACTGAATGCAACCAGAAAATTGAAGGACAGAATTTTCAATCAGCACTGGAGTGATTAATTGTCTCAGAGCACTCACAGGTGACATGCACAGCAAACAACAAGGAATGACACCTCATGGTTCACAACGAGAGGTGTGTCTAGGAAGCACAGTGATCCACAAAGGGGAAAGAGATGGGAGAAGAAAGGTCAAATTTACTACATTAAATTCACAAGGTTAATAATAATGCCTCAGCATCATGCATATTCATCCGACTCCTTCACTTCAGCTGAGCCAGCAGCGCTGTCCCTGATTCTGATGTTACCCTACAACAGAGGCAAAAGAAATTTGTTCCTTTTAATCTATAGCAAAAAAGGTTTGTGGTAAGACACACCATTACATAGTGTTCAAATCAGTTCCACAGGAATAACATTGGTTGATTGGTACCTACCCTGTTTGTCATCAGAAGAGCCTTTGCCATTACAGCCTATTTTAGAAACTGCAGTGGGCTTCAGAAACAACCAGTATGGGGCCTCCAGGAGCCCACACAGAGGATATACCATCCACATCCTCTGCTTTCCCAGCTGGTGTCTGATCAACTTGCCCATGGAGGGCAAGTGAATTCCGCACTCGAGGCCTCAAGGGTTGGAAACACCACTCCAAAGTTCTCCTGGAGAGTATCAGGCAGATGCCGATTGCTTCTTCTGAGTGTTTTCTCTATCTGCCATGGACACATCTTGAGCCAACAGAGACATGGGCCATATCACAAGTGTTTGTGTGAGAAAAAAAGGATCCCATTTCCTCACCAGATACATGGTAAACACACAGTGGAGATATTTCTACAAGAGGACCATCAAAAAACACCTAGGAATTTCTCATCATCCATTCCCTCTGGCTGTCCGTAACTTTCTTATTATCACTGCTGCTCTACCTGGGTAGTGTCCCAGCTGGCTGCTCTTCATCAGTCTCAGCTAGCAGCTGCTCACTGCCCAGTGACATCCAAAGAAGGGAAGAAGGCCTTTGGCTGTTGCCCATCTCTCAAAGGCTTCAACATGCTGGTGGGAAGGAAGGACAGAGAGGCTCTGAGCTGTACCTGTTACCTGAAAGCCCCTCAGGAAGAGGCACAACTGCTCACTTCCCCACAGCAATCTCTGTGAGGAGCAGGAGCAAAGCCCCAACACACTGTGGTCACCGTGGGGGCTGACAGAAAATAGAATGTCCCACAGTGCCCTCAGGGCTGGGTGCAGCCTGTGTGTGCCACTGAGGCGTATTCTGCCACTCAGGACCAAACAGATCCTGTAGTGGAGACAGAAGCTTGCTCTTCTTCCTTGGGGCCACAAAACCAAAATAAATAGTTGTTGCCACAAAACTCAGAATAGCTTTAAAACGTTGGGTTTTTTCTGACAGCAGTCACTGCCTGTCTCTGCTCTCCACCTTGTCTTTTGCAGCTCCCGGTGAAGCAGCTCAAGAAAAGCACAGGCAGAAACCTGCTTGTGGGGAGAAGGGAAAGCAGAGGGAAAAGTCCCTTGGAGGAATAGTACTGTCCCCATCAACCTCCCTGAAAGATTCTAGTGCCCTTAGATACAGGTGGCAAAAGCAGGTGCAGCCATTTCTCCGTTTGATGCAGCAGAGCAGTTTGTCCAGCCCCATATCCAGATTCTGCCCTGTCTCAGCCAGCACCTGCACTGCACAGGGGATACTACCCTGATGGGGTATCCAGGCACCCTAATATCTCCCTGGGGATCTGGTCCCAGGGATCCCTTCTTCTTAAAGATGTCCTGCAATTCCCGATGTTATTGGGAAGTTGGTTTTAGCATCTATGCTATAAATCTCCCCTTGCAGCTGTTCTGCTCTCAGACAAGAATAACTCATGAGTATGGGAACAAAACTCTCAGAAACAACTGGCCAGCCCATTGCCACGTGTTCATTCTCAGAACATTGGGCCTTTACACACTAAAGCTGTACACTGAACATACAGGATTAAGCTGATAGTTATGTTTAATACACACTTGCAAAAGGAGCATGTAAAAAGCATGTAGTGTGTAAAAGCTCACAGTTCAGGAGCACGTCCCAAAGGAGAGCCTACAAAACTTGTTCTTGGGTGGCTGTCGAGTTGGGGTCCATGCCCATAATCCTGGCACTGGAAAATAATCCAGAAGATACACTCCATATATAGAGGGTGTATATATATCTATATATATCCTTTGGAAGGAAGTTGCCTTCAGTCTCACATGGGTTCACTGGGCACAAGCACAGATCACTCCCATCCACCATCCTGAGTGCATGAAGAGCTGAATGCAGCTGTGCCAGCACTGTCCCAGTGTCCTAATTGAATTACCTTCCATCATTGCCCACAGAAACAGGCAGGATCTTCCCTTAAATCAGCAGCAGCTGACATTTTCCCCCCCACCAGCCAAGCAAGAATCACCCTGAAATGGAGGTCAAGATCCTTATTTCCCAACAACTCAGTGTTAGATGGAGCAGAGGAGCTTGAAAAGGATGTTACACATCATCTCCTTTTCCCCTGCTCCAGCACTAAGTTGTGTCTCCCCTGGACACTCCATGCACCCTGTACCATCCATCCATGCCGCCATTCATTTTGCAGGACCTCACCCAAACCAAATGCTAGAAGGGTCTCTCCTAGTCGATATCCGTCTCCCCTTCAGTGCTGCTCCATCGTGTACTTGTGTGCTTGTGCTGGAAATGCTACTCTGGGGAAAGGCATCAAAGGAAAGGCCTGTTCTGGGAGTGTGGTGCATGTCCCTCCTTGGAGCCCCACTTCCCTCAGGGCCAAGCAAAGAGGGGACCCCAGGGGCTGCAGCTCTGCAGTCTGAACCCAGAGCTGCCATTGCTGAATTTGCAGAGGCAGGAAGACAAGCCTGGGCCCCCCTCACATCCCTCAGTACCTGCACTTGATCTGCTTCCCAGGAGGATGGCCAGCAGCAGGGAAGACCATGCTCCTCTCTATATCCACATCCTTCCATCACTGCTCCCCAGGCTACTGCCACCAGTGGCTTCCCCCACTGCAGGTGTTTTCTGCCACCAATACAAACAGAGCTGAAGATGCCCCCCTGTCAGCCTCTTTCCAGCAGCTTTGAGGTGGGCTCCTGCAAGGCCCCTGGCAGGAGGGAGCCCCTTATCACAGCCCTGGCATAGACTGTCTGCCAGCCCCAGCTCTGCAGCCCCTGGGGGCCAGGTGGTGGAATGCTGTGCACGGCGGAGCGTGTCCCTGCCGCGGGCAGGGGATGCAGCTGGGAAACTGACCCCAGGGTGGAGCATCCGCCCCCCCGCAAAAAATGAACCCCTCCAAAAAGAACCACAAAAAAGTTTGCGCCTCCTGAATTCGACGTTTTCTCAGGAGGGGCTGCTGCACGGACAGCTCGGGAGCCCCGCGTCACCCCCACGCCCGTGAGCAAAGAACGGGGGGAGAGGGAACTACTCCGGGGAGTGACCCCCTGCGGGACCTCTGTCCCACGCTGTGCGGAGCCGGCACCGCGCGGGGGTCGGGGCTGGGTGAGCCGTGCGGTTCCACGCGTGTCCGCAGAAAGCGCGGGGACCGCGGGGGCCTCCGGCGCCCCCTCCCCGCCGGGCGGCCGAGCCGAGCCGAGCCGAGCCGAGCCAAGCCAAGCCGAGCCGGGGGCCGTGGCTGCACCGCCCCGCCGGCGCTGCCGGGGGAGTGGTTTCCCCGCGCTGGCGGCGGCGGGGCCGGTCTGCGGGCGGGGAGGTGCCGCGGCGGCGGTGCCAGCGCCCGGCCCGGGAGGATGCGGACGCGCTGACGGAGCTGCCGGCTCCCCTCTGCCGCCGTGCATGGGCGGCGGGCGGCTGCCGCCTCGCCTCGCCTGCCCCGCCGGTGAGCCGGGACGCGGGGCGGGGGGTCTCCGCCGGGATCGGAGGGGTGCGGAGAGGGGGAGAGCTGCCACCTGTGAGTGCCCCGCTCGCAGCCCCGCGGGGGCCGGGCCGCCCGTGGCGGAGCCGGGCGCTGCGGCGATGGGTCGGGTCGGTGCGGGTCAGGTCCGTGCGGTGCGGGGAGGCGGCGGGGCACGGAAGCCCCCGGAGCGCCGTCCCGCTGCGGGTCCGTGCGGTGCGGGTTGTGTCGTGTCGTGTCGCGTCGGGTCGGGTCGGCAGCCGGGAGCGGGAGCTCGGAGCGGGGAGAAGGGTGTCAGTCCCACGCCCGGCTCCGGGGAGTTATGGGGGAAGGAGAGGGAGAACGCGCGCCTCTGCCGCGGCTTGTTTCTCCGGATGCTTGGGTTTTTTTCGAGCAAAGGGTGTTAAAGAGAATTCACTGAAAAAAAAAAAAAAAGGGTTCTCGTTAAAAAAAATCATCATCACTCAACCGAAAGGGCTGCGTGAAGGAATCCTGATGAATGAGCGCAGCGCTGAGGGAGTTGTTGGTTTGTGGGCTGCGATCGCCTCATCTATTCGTTTATGCCGGGTTTTTTTTCCAAGGCAACTTTTGAGGCGAGGAAGCGGCTAACAAAGCGCAAGTTTAAGACAATGATGCTTTTGCTTGCAGCCGAGCTGAACTGAAAACTGAAATCCAGCATTTCCCATCAGGTAGCAAATACCACACATCGGACTACTTTTAGAGAATGAAAGAACCTACTTTGCTCTGTAAATGAGGACTATGTTTCACTCTGAGCAAGGGGTGTGAGTATTTTCCAGATGCCAAATGAACATACCACAAAAATTTTCTTTTCATCTGGGACAGAGCCGTGTTTGTAGATCTCTGAATATGGCTACAGTCGTGGAGGGGAGTTGGGTTAGCCTGGATGTAGCATTAACCCCTCCAGCCACAATAAGCAATACACAGAGAGAAATTTGTTTCCATTAGTCTTTTCCTGACTGAGATCCTTACTGCAGTTGTACAGTCAATACAGCAATGGAAACCCTCCTGGCTAAAGGTTCACATCTTACTGAAGAGCCCAGAGCTGGTGTTCACACCTGCCCTGTAGCCTGGCTTGCTGCACAATACCTCCTTATGTAAAGGAAGGTGAAACAGTAAAATCTACCTACACACAACCAGGCTCAAGCCAGTGTTTTCCATCTCTTAGTTTTAATGAGCAACAAATTTTGTGCCCAGAAAAAAATCCAGCTCACAGCTCGGGATTTCGATAATTAATATTCCATTTTAAAAACATGTTTTCAGAGTCAACATTATGATTACAGGGAGAAAACAAGCAAACAGGGAATGACTTGACCCAGTTTCCTTGCTTTCCCGATCTAGCTTGACAATTTGTCAATCAGGTGGAATTTCCTCCAACGTCTTTGGTACGTTACTTTAGCAGAAGAAATGAATGTGCAAATTTAGTCACTACTTTCCCTCCCTTCTCACAATGATCTCTTTGTATTAAGCAACAGGCTTTTCCATAGATCAGGTACCAACCCCACCGTGTCACAGGCTGAAATTGTTCCTTCTTTCTCATTTCTGAAATTATGTCCCTGTGTTTGAGCCCGTTTAACCACTTCTATGCATGAGAGGTCTGTCAGAGAAGTCTTGATCTGGGACAGATCCTATGTCATGCAAGGCAGGAAGAGCTCTGCCTTCAAGGAAACTAGCATCTGCCTCAGCAATAGCCCGTTCCTTTGCTCCTCAAATGTGTACTTTTTCTGGAAAATTCTGTAAAATAATCAATTTCCTGCATTTTCAGTCTTCAAGGGAAGGCTTTGTTGCAAACCCCAGGAGAGCTGCCAGCCAATAATGTTCAGGTACAATGAAGTAGACTGATTGATACCAACAGGTCCTTAAAATCTCGTTTCAGCCTTTCTCCCTCTTTGATTGCAAGTCCACAGGGGCTGGGACCACCTCTCCTTCATTGTTTGAAGAGAGCATGTCCTCTGCAAAGCACATACCAGTGCTGGAAGAAGCTGTGGTCCAGCAGGACAGTCCTCTTTTCTCATCAGGATTCATTGATTGATCCCACAGCGTTTCACCTCGTAGTGCCCGTATCCCCATGGGACTAGGAGAAAATAGTCCAAGTCCAGCTTCTTTGCTGAGACCACTGCAACTTGTGTAAGATGTGACCTGAATTTTCAGCTGAGTTCTGTCTCTGACATGCACATGCATAAACTGCCTCTGTGCAAATATTTAGGAAACCTCTAGATCCAGAAGGTGAATGTTAATTGGTTGGCAGGAAGACTCGTAGCCTTGTTAATGCTTATCTGCTTTCAGTGTTAATGACTCATTAACAAACCCCCTGAATTTTAATTTTTTTAATAATTCCTTTATTTTTAGCTGTGTGTTGTCCTCATCCTCCATCTTGCCCATTCCTACTGTGATAGGACACAGTGTTCTCATATCTTCCACCTTGGGCTGGGGCAACTTCCCATGCTTGGAAATTCAATTTGGGTGACAGAGTTTTAATTCCTGGAGAAAAAACAGCTGCATATTTGGTGTTAGGCTGTGATATCATGACACCTGCGGTTGTGCTGTTAATTGCCAAGAGGCAATATAAATAGTCACTTCATTGTCATTGTCTTTGTTCTCTTAGGAGTGTCTGGTAGGTTCTTGTTTGCTGGTTTTGGTTTTTTTTTTTTTTTTTTATCTTAACACTTTTACTTCATTTGCTTTTCTAACTTCTCTAGAAATGCTTGATATTGTATCATGTTACAGCACTGATAGCACCGTATTCTAATTTCCACAGAGTTATAAGGAGAGAATTAATTTATCTTTTAAGTAAATACTGTTCTATCTGACTGCACTTAACCTCTTATCCTACTCCTTTACCTAGAAATGAGCCCAGTGATAGACTACTTAAAGTATTCTTTCACAGTGCCAGAAAGACATCAGACATTTCGCAATCCATTTCCCATGACATTTCAATCTAAGAATCAAGTACTCTGTGTTGATGCTCTGAGATGTTTTTTCCCCTCTCATCTGCTCATGGGACTGTGGCATGAATTCAGGACTATCCAGACATACCTAGGGAATAGTAGAAAGAAGCACAGGAAGCCAGTTTTCATCTGCCACCAGTTCCCATGGGTGCTGCAAGGTGAGGGACAATTGTGGTGTGAAATATGAGGGATGAGAGAAATGACATCTTTCAGAGAAGATCTCAGAAACAAAATCATTTCTTTCTGAGACTCTTTAGTAATGATTGCTCTGAGTTAGAAGGGATGGTAGAGTAACATGTAAGGTGCTGGCTTTGTAAGATTGTTTTGAGAAATTAAAGCCAACACAAGGTTCACTGTGTGAGCAGAGCTCAGAATCGCTCTGCTCGGCACAGGCATTTCCAATACCAAAAGCAGGTTCTCAGATGAGAGAGTATTTGCACAGCAAGTACCAGAAGAGATACATCTAAAAACATTTAACAGCTTGTTGAGGCTTATCTCTAATTTTGATGGGGCTGTTTTCTTAATGAGGTCCTCTCACATCAATTAGCTGCTGAATCTGATGTTAGAAAAATAAATTCAAACTTTCTCTTGGCACACGGCTCCATGAAGGCTCTGTGGAGATTTCCACGATATCGAGGTCTACCAGCATTCAGAGGAGCTGGCTTAGTCATTCTTCCCATCTGCTCTGCTTCTTCCTCCCTCCGCTGCTCTACACATTCTTCCTGGCTGTCTGCTCCCCTTCCCTATCTCCGAGCATCCTGGCTGGCTGCCCCCCTCTTCTCCCCTGCCGTACCTATCCCTTGTGGCATCTTCCATGAGGAAGCCCAGGTAGTTTAGTGCTGAGATCAAAGAGCTGAAATAAATGAACCTCTTTAAAGCAGGCAAGAAAAAAGAAAAGAAAAAAAGAAGAATCCACCAAGGCAGCACCCGTAGCAAGCAGCATTGCAAACATGATTTGAGAAAGCTTTGAGTCGAATCATCTCCCAAATCATGAGATTGCTTTAAAAATTGTGATAGTTGAACACAGACACATTTTAGTTCCTTTTAATTCTTCTTTGACCATTTACATTTCAAGTTTTTAGCTCCTTTTTGCCAAGAGGGCCGGTAGGAACTTGGACAACTACAGCAAACTGGAAATTGAGGTTTGTGTGTAGTCATGGCGCTACAAGAGCTGAGGACATACAAAGAACAGCGGCTCCCTAATGCCTCACTGTGCAACACCAGGAGTCGAGGAGGCTGAGTTAGAGTCATCTACCAGCACTGGCCCTTTGAAAGCCTGTGTTTTGTACTGTTGGTAGTCCACAGATGAGTGTTTGAGAAATTCCCCAGGGTGATATTTACCCCAGTAACTTCTTTGGAGCAGGAACAGTAAAAACTGCAGCTTGCCACAAAGTTAGCAGTGAGAGGCAGCATGGTCTGGAAATAGCAGCCTCCTACCCCTTTTCACTCTCCCAAACTACGTGCTGTGTCTCATGCTGAAATGCCTGCTCCTCCACTTTGAGAGTCATTTCATCTCACTGCTTCCTGAGAGAGATCGACATCTTCTGCGGAGCACACGCTGCCGAGGAGAGGAAGGCAGCTTTGGCCTGTGGAGAGCAGAACTCAAGTACTGCGTGGGTGGCCAAAGACAAGAGCTTCTGAAAGGAGGGAACAGAACAGATCTCTAATCTCCAGACTCTGACACATATCGCACTTTTCTCAGTTGCTTAGGAAAGAGATTTGCATCCAAAAAGAAGTGGGAGGTTTAAATAGGAGTTCATACATTTATCTTCTGTGGTCCATGGGGTGATTTACATTTTGCTGGTCCCATGGAATCCACGACACTTCATAAAGTGCATCCATTACAAATGCGCAACCAGGAGAAACAAAGGCCCTGTCCAAGTTCCTATCCACAGTGTCCAAAAGCTGAGCTCAGTAGCAGTCAGAAACTGGAGGCTGTGGAGTGTCACTGAGGTAAGTGCTTGTTTTGGGTTGTGCCAAGATGCTGGAGCTGTTGTCCCATCCAGAGGTACTGGGCATGGTCCTACCTGTGGATGATCCAGGCCGCCTGTAAGGGTCTAAGCCAGAGTTCTGTCCTCCTAGGACACTAACAGAAGACTGAGACATAGAAAAGTTGGATCCACAGAAGTATCTGGCCTTAGAAAATGCCAGCTGATGTTTCCTTGCATGGACGTGAACCCTTCATGGCTTCATCCACCACAACAACTGTAGCTCTGCCCTAGGTCTCCCACTCATCCACCCCGGCTGAACTGACAGCCTGATTGACTGCAGCAGTGGCCCAAATAAGGAACCCTTTCTTCTTCTGGGTGGCAAAACCTCCTTGGGCCTGTTTGTTTACTGGGACTTGCAGAGCAGGGTTTACTGTGACCCATCGAAATTTTCCACTCTGCCGAACGCAAGCAGTAGACCATTGCTCCTCCTGCCTAACGCCGTTCTTGTGCACGCCCTGCCCCAATTTTCCTGGTAATCAATAGCAGGGGTTTCTTTTTGTAGCACATACAAAGGCTCGACTCCTTGAATGAAAGAAAGTTTGCATTTATCCAGAAGCTGTGGCGGGGTGAGGCGAGGGGGGGCCCGGATGCCCAAGGCTGAACTCCCGGTTTGTTTGAGGCGCTATCTGGAATCAGCGGGAGCCACGTGTGCGCTGTGATTGCGCGGGCGAGCACCCGGAGCTCCGTCTTTGTGGTGCTCCTGTGCATGAGGCTGAGCCAGCAGAGCCACATGGGGGGCGTCTATCCAGCACAATTTAAGTACAGGGCTGGTAAAGCCCTTGGGATTGTCCCATTGAAATAAGGAGGGGACGGCTCCCATTTCTGACGTGCCAGGAAAATGATAGATTTGCAAGTGGAGCAGTGGTTCAAGGCCAGTTTCTGCCTCCTATCTACACTTACTTTTTAGAAGGTGCACCTTCAATGTGGTATTGTTTGGATGTTATCATAATATTTCCATGACTGCTTAGTGGGGGAATGATTGATTTGGGAAGCCCAGGAGAGGAAGAGGCCAGCCTGCAGTCCCTGCTAATCTAGCACCAGCACTGGCACCCTGAGCTCAGGTCTCCCTCTGCCACCCAATTGTCTCCAACACTGGGGCACCTCAGGAGAAGATGTGATGCTTGCAGAGTAGGAGGAATCTCTAGGTAGAAGTGCCCTGATTTGGGAGGTGCTGCTGCCAGCTGGGGAAGGGTTTGGGGCTCAGAGCCTCTGAAAAGTGCTCCTTTATCAAGTGGACAACCTGTGGGCTTCCAGGATTGCAGCCTGTGGCCAGTTCCTATTTCTGTTTTGCCCAATGAAGCATGCTTGCCTTGAAAACATCTACTTTGCAATTCACAGTGGATTTATCCCAGAAAGGGACCTCTGCTGCTGTGCATGGTAGAGTCCTCTCCCTGCATGGCAAGGCCAGGCATATCTGAGGAGAGAGAGCAGGGCTGGGCTTTCCACACACCCTAGCTGGCCAGAACTGCTGCCCAACATCCTGCTTCTGCTTCTCGTGCCAGTTGTTCTCCTGTGCATTGTGAAACCACGCTGCTGGGACAGATTGTGTCCTTGGGATGTAGAAGCTCCAAACATGCGATGTGTTCCAGATGCTTTCCAAAGCGGGAGAGAAGCCCAGAGAGCACCTTTCTGGGCCTGGGTTTGTGACCCATGGCAAGCAGCACAGGTGGAAATCCATCCCTTTGTATGGGCTGAGGGCCCTTGGTTTGGGCAAAGGGTCCACCACTGAAGTGTTGGTTGGTCTCACTGATGAAAACAGTTCCCTTATGATTACCTTGCTTGGTGCTACGGCTCCTAAAGAGGCAAGACATGGCTAACTCATTGGAGTAGTCCCTAAATCAACTGTTCTTTGCTGGGAGGTATAGCAGGGCTCTGCAAGCCCAGAGTAGGGGTGGCCAGGCAGTGTCACTGGTCTCTGAGACTTGACTTGATCACTGTTAATGGCAACACAGCCGTGTTGGTACTCCTGGAGCCAGAGAAGAAGGTGGTTATCAAGCTGAGGCAAAGGAGGGCAAGTTATTTTGGTGGCAGAAGATAGGTAGGTTGGGAGAGGGTGCATTGAGCAAGTGGGCTCCAGGCTGGAAGGCAAAGGTGCGTAAAAGTGAGAAGGGACAAGAGGAGATAAGCAGAGAAAGGCTTTACTTGAGTAATTTCCAGACTGCTTCCATTACAGTAAAATTTGTTGCATGGTCTCAGTAGCTGTGCCTTGTTTTTAAAAGATTAAGCAGTATCACAGGAGGAAGGGTATTAGTTTATGTTTCCTCTAGTGTCAGCCAAAGAAGGTAATCACATCTATTAGGTGGGTAAAGTGAGTGTTTTCAGAGATTAAGTGCATTCTGGTAGTTCTGTACACTGGAAACAATGAACTCTACAACAATCTTGACTGGGAAGAAGGTTTTCTATTTTTAAATATGGCTGTGGGGCTGGAATAAGGGACTTCTTTCATGCTGCAGTCCTGAATTGCTTTTCTTTTTATTACAGCTTTCAAGTGCTGAGCACCAGGGGCTGACGTCCCCCCTCCAGCACAGCATGCACCATAGGAGAGAGTTGCCCAAAACACTGGAGAGGGGATTGGGCTTGGGTCAATTCAATCCAGAAGTCCTTTGCTGAGACTGGAAAGCAACAGATGTGGGTTTAGTTCATTCAGTACTGATGGATCCTTATATGCTACTAACCAGGCATCTGAAGATATCTCTAAATAACAAGTGGCCTGGCCTGGATTCCAACCAGTGGCCATGTGGTGCCTGGTTTATAATCTCTTACACCCCTTTGTCTCTCATTTACAGGTGACTCAGTGTAATAATTGTTCTTATTACATCCAGTCTTTTCTGAAGGAGACATTGAAGGTAGACAAGTTCATGCGGAATTTTTGTAGGTTTAAAAACAGAGATTTTGTAATGGGTAGTGGGATAAAAATCTTCTTCCCAGAGTATTGGAAAACATGGTATCGGATGCTCTCTCATTTTCATAAGAGGCAAGCATTGAGTGTAGTCATGAATTTTTAAGGGACAAAACATTAGCCTCTCTGAAGTTGGTTTGGTCATTGGTTAGAAAGGAAAATTGCCAGACAAGAATTAAACCTTCTGAATTTAATCCTGGGGATGGAGAAGTGATTTCCTGCTTCCCTAATTTGCAATAACCATGGCCTGTGGCATGAGAAGAAACTCCAGAATGCTATGCACAATTTTTCGTCTCTCACTGTTTTTGAATAAAGTCAGTGTGCAGTTAATCCAGTGTTATAAATCTTGGTAGGCTTCCAGAGCAGGTAGATTTGTTTAATCATTTGGGCTGGAATCCAAACCACTGGAGGATATAAAATATATACACTAGTGCCATTCACTTCACTGAAAACACCTTTTTCCCATCCAAGGAAATAGCTGTGGCTGGCATGAATATATATTTGGAAAGCTGTAGGGCTAAACAAATTTCTCAGAAAATCATCTCTGGCCAAGATACTGACTATATTTCAGCACTGTAACTCCTCAAGCTTTTCAGCTAAGGCTTTCTGACAGAGAAGTCATCAGAAATCAGTGACTCACAGTTTGAAATGGTGGGATCCTCACCTCTGCTCAGCAGGCTCCCTGTCCTGATACCAGTCAAAGTATTACCTTCAAATTGGAGTAGACCTTTGAAAAAATCAGTTCTCCTGTGACTTCTGAAAGAACCATGCAGTAATGTAATCTTAACGTATCCTTCTTTCAGCATATGTTGTCTTCTTTGTGTCTCGACCAGTAGCTTCTTGAGCAGGAATCTTATTCTTTGATGTTTTGAACTGCGTCTCACTAAACAAACCGATCCTGCCAGATATGGGAATACATTTTTATTTTCCAATTTTCCAGCTATCATTAAAATTTCTTATGGGAGAATTTCAGAGTGTCCCAGTTTCAGCAGTTTTTGTGTAACTCGCTCTAAGGAATAAGGTTTAGCATCACAAAAAGAGTCAGGTTGCGAGCTATTTCAGCTAAGAGCTTTGAATGGGTTTGGAACATTAATTGACTCAGTAATTCGCAAAGTGCTCTCTGAGCTTTGTCCTTAGTGAGATCAAATCCCATCTTGCATAGAAAATGATACAGACCTTGACAGCAGGAGTTTCTGCAGCTCTTGGTAGTACTCTTTCACACCAGTCCCTGCCAGCGTTGTCCCTTTGGTCACAAGCTCTGACTCTGTTGTGTTTGTCTCTTTCAGGCACTTTTAGGATTTGACAGTTTGCAGGACACTTCATCAGCGACGCAAGCGCCTGCAGCAAGGACAGTTTTTGGAGGCAACATCCGTTGATGTGATTGAAGGTAACGTGCTCTCTTCTGTCATTGCTCTCTACTTGCCATTTATCCTCTACAGAGCCTCGTGCTCTGGCCAGGATCAGGCCTCAGTTTGGTGCATGTCAAGAACTGACTCTTGCTTTGGGTAACAGCTCTTCCAAATCATGGCTTAGCTTGTCCCATAAAATGTATTAGTTCCCATCTCCTTCAGGAAATCCTTGCTTGCATCACACAACCTGCCTATTTTCCATAATAGTCACATAAGTGCTGCACTTCTTTGAGTCCTGAAGCTGGTTTTCATTCAAATACTTCTTTGCCCCCAGGAATTTCACAGGTCAGTTTTACCCTCTGTTCAAAACCTAAAATAAAAATGAGCACTTTCTCATGGGAGGTGGTTTGGCACTTGTCAGCCTGTATATTGCTCTGTATGTTACTGACCTTGTTAGTGCCATCACAAGCAGCAGAAAGTGAGCTCTGCATTTCCTCCATGCCTCTGGAAAAAGATCAGCATAATGTGGGTCTGCAACTGTAGCACTTGCATTTAAGATAGTCTTCTCTAAATGTAGTTTTCTCACAGAAATGCAAGAAGAGATTTTGCTTTTTTTTCCTCCTAATTGGTATATTTGTACTTAATTTAACCTAGGGGAAGTAATGTATCTCTTAATTCACTGCCACAAGAATTTTAAGGTTCAGAGTAGATGACTCATCTGCCAGAACAGAATTTATTCTTTGTTTGTAAATGCTATTTATTGCCTTGTTTTGCATCACTATGGCTACTGTATGTCATTGGTGATACCAGCATCTATCATACATAAAATGAATGCAAGACCGAATTTAAGAGCTGTAGTTATTATAATTGTTTGTATCACCCACTTTTCTGTTGTATGTTAGTACATTTCACATAAAAGCAGCACTAAAAGCGGCTTAATATTTTTCCATCAACACTGGCTGAAAAGTAAAAAATTCTACACATGAACCTTACGACAGTTTGAAAAGCCCTAAGCAGCAGCACCAAGCCCCTTTTTTCAGATTATGTGGGTTTATAAACAGTTCAGTGATGTTCTACAAATGATTTTGAAGTTTCAGGTGAAAGATTTGCAGTGGCATTCACAATTATTTTGCATTGGTTATTTTGAATGTTAAACACCTAGTTAGGTTTGTTAGAAGCATCACTGTTTTCACAGCCCATATAGATTCTTCTGCATTCCTTTAGTGTTTCTAAGTGGAGACTGGGAACAATTAATCTATTCCAGTTAAAGCCTAATTATTTTGCCAATTGTATGGCCCCATGTTCTTTTCTGAAACACATCAAGTACAATCACTTCTGCCGTCCTATTCAATCAAAGCCTTAAGTTGCACAGATTTTGTGAAATGGCCTGGGCTTCAACAGCTTGGGAGCTGATTCACTGAGGCATCTGCTGTAACACTGCAGGACTGTCACCATTTTTCTAGCCCAAATCATTTGTCTTTTTCATTTAGAAATAATCTGCAGGGTATAATGTGGTCTTAGGGAAGCACGGAGCCTGTTATTGCTCAATAATAGAATTTCGTGAGGTCTTAAAAACATCTTTGAGTTCATATGACACATTTGACAGTGCATGTGTGGATGTATATCTCTAATGTCCCACGGAACAAGGACAGAAAAATATTGCAAACCCTTGCTATGCATTGAAAGGCTGCTAAAATAAACCAGCCAGCTACGACTGACTGCTGGAGTCTGCTGCTGGCTAGCAGAGACCAACCCTTGGGACACACAGCAGTGGGACATGTCTTATCTGTTGTTGCCAAGACCCACACTTCATAAATACCGACCCCACACAAAGGCTCCAGGATTATTTCCATCTAGACACACACTTTCTCATTTCCCTTTCCCTGCAATCCAGGACAGCTGGTAATGGGGCACTGAACCCCAAAAAGGGTGCCAAAAGAAAGGTGTGCATCTTGGACATGGTCAGAGTGATGGGCCCAGTGCTCCTCCAGGCTCATGACTGGGTCTGCCAACACATGGTGTGAAAGCCCCCCAAACCAACTCTTCCCAAAGAGTTGGGCTGGGAGAGCACAGTCCTGCTATTGCCTAGTGAGGTCATTCACAGAGGCAGCACTGGAGGGGCATCAGGAGGGATGCAAAAGGATCCCTCTGGGACCAAGGAAGAGACCAGGACCAGAATGAAAAAAAAAAGGCAAGAACGGCATGAGCACCAGGGATGATCAGAGGCGGGAGGTATCGGAGGGAGTGCTACTTTCTTTTTGTTGAAGGGCACATCTCTATTCCTTTAAGAGCTGTCCTGTGTGGCAAGAACAGCTGGCACAGCTGGCCCCACAGTCACTGCCCTGGGAAGGGGTCTCCCATTTCAGATCACCGTTCCCTCAGTGTTACTTTTCACAGGTGCCCAGTGGTATGGCCTGTTGGATGCTTCAAGAATAAAAGCATGTGTCCAGAAAAATCTATGTATTTTACTGATTAGGTGATTTGTGGTGTCCTTGGAGGGTGGTACAGGTCCAAGCAAGGCAAAGGAGTCAATAATCTCTTCCTAGCAGGCAGAATCTGTCCCTCTTCTACTGTGCCATGGTTGTGGGAAAACTCAGGCTGCATAAGCTGGGGGGTGCCCAGATCAGGGTTTGGTTCAGCCTTTTGTGAAGTTTCAGAGCCTGGTTCTGCTCTCCTGTTGTGTGCATGTTTGTGTACCAGGAAGTGTGTGGATTAATTCAGTGTTGGTTGGGTCCCAGGCTGTCTCTTCAGGGCTTTTCCCTAAGCTGATGGGTGCCTAAGGGCTTGGGTCCTGGTCCACAGCTGAGCTCGAGTGTCTTCTGGGTCTGCCGTGCTCTTTTTTAAATACGATGCAGTGGGAGTTAAAGTCTTTGTGCTATCATGCTGCTCCGTGCTACAGCTAATTAAAGTCATTGTGAAGGGTTTTGTAGTAATTGCAGATATTGTAAAATTTAGTTTTGTGGAATAATTGGTAATGTAAGCCTGAAACAAGTTATCCTTAAGATGTTGTAGTTGGCATTTCTCAGTATGAGCAGCCTTTACAAAGAAGGCTTTTGTGTGTGAAGCGGGACCAGAATTAATGGCAGCATTTAGTCGTGCCTAAAGGGGTGTTTGCTGTGGCAGGTGGCAGGGCGGTGTAATTGATGATGCCTACATTCTGCGTGCTGCAGGAGGCTCCAGCAGCCACTAACTGCTCTACCTGATGAATGCCAACTAAAGAGAGTGAAAGCCCGGTGCCAAATCTATCCAGGGCTGATATATTCACATTTAAAATGAACGTGGCCCTTTCAGTCTCTAGGTCAGAGTGGGTCAGGCTCTGTTTGCTCCTACGCACTTAATATGCACTCTGGAGTTCTCAGGCATCCTCAAATTTTCCGGTAGAATGCTGTAGCTATAAATTGCAATGTGAGGAAAATCCTAATGCCATAGAGATGTGCAGCTACCCATGCACGGGCTGGGCTGAGCTCCCTGCAGCGAGGGCTGCAGCCGGTTCTTGTCCCTCTGCTCTGGAGTGCTGCAAGGCCCAGCAGAACAAGGCAAGCTCAAGGGCCAGCACTGTAGTGCCTTGGGTGCCAAATGGCACAGGAGAATGCCTAGTGGGCACATAAGCAGCTTCGATTCCTAAGTCCCTGATTTTAATGAGATTTAGGTGCCAAACATTCCTTGATGCATTTGAAAATCCCACTCAACACCTCTCTGAACAGTCAGGCGAGTAAAGACTATTGAAAATCTGGTCCTTAGACACCAATACAGCTGGGTTGTCTGGAATTAACAGTTTAAAAAGAAGTGCTGGCTCATGACTAAATGGAATAGACATCTGGGAAGAGCAAATATTGAAGATATTATGAAGAATCAGAATAAGAATTTAATTCAAGGCTGATATTTCCACCAGTAAGTTTTTTTGTCAACAGATGCAATTTCTGAGCTCATCTATCAGTAATAAACTGGGTACTAATAAAATTGGAGGACTCCCACTTTCCAGCTGTTGACTCCGGGACTCTGTTGGGGTCTTCTCTGCTGTCCCATGGTACATGAGCTGAGTATTCCCATTCCATTTTAATATTCACAGCATGACAGAGGTGATGAACACACGAGAACCAGTGATGGAGGAATTCGCACTCAGCCAGACTCCTGAGGAAGAAGGAGGCCCTTCAAGCCAGGTAACTTTAGCAGAACTGGAAAGTACCCGAGTTGCTTATCAAAACCAATTTAATGCAACCAATAACTGTCATAGAGGTAGATGTTGAATTGTAAAGAACAGCTGCCAGAAAAACAAGCCCTGAAATACATGTTTGATCCCACTTAGGTTTTATTATTAAAAGGTAGAAGTTTGGCAAGAGTGTTTTCTCAGGTCTGCAGGGCACAGTGACAGCGATGCCTGGATCCTGCAGGGATGCAGGCAAAGCAGCTGTTTGTCACCAAGAGTTTGGATCTGAGCAACTGTTGTGCAATGAAGACATCCAGCCAGTACTGTACCACAGCCAGCTTTTATACAGCATCCTTGTAATAAGCTGAGCTTCCTCAGGCTCAGAGGGAGCTCCCTTTTTAGGACAGAGACCATTTGAAATGGTTGTGTAATTCACATAAATGGCTGTGGCATCATAGCAGCAGCATTGGTCAGGGCCATTTGCTGGCAGGTGCAAGAGCATTTTCTGTTCCCAGGCGGTCTCAGACACCCACTCGTGTACCTGCCCGCGGTGCTCAATCCAGCAGGGTGGATCACGATGTCCCAAGCCCCTTTTGTGACAGCCCCCATGTCCCAATTTGCTCTCTGTGGTTGTGCTCATGATTCTGTGTCAGTATCAGGGACAAACCACCTAAATGGGTTCTGGTTGGACCTGAGTTGCTCCTCTACACAAGGTGTAACATTGAAAGCAGACTCAGAAAACTACTCTAGGAGCAGCCTGTTCCAGGTGGAAATCAAGGATTTGAAAGCCAAGGAAGTCAGAACTGAAATTTTGCAAATTCCACTTGGATCACTTGTGCATGTAATGAAAGCCTTCGTGCAATTAAAGAGCGTACCAAAGGCTTTCCCATCCCTCAGCAACTGCACAGGATAAATGCTGCTCACTTAAGGAGCACATTTTCACCGAGTTCCAGGTTTTCACTGTTGTGTTAGTGTATGCTGCCCAAACTTTCTCCCAACCCTGGCTCCACCTATGTGTTCAGGGCTGTTCTATGGTGTCTCTGATCATATGCTCCAGAGTTTTTCCCCCAGCTCCCTTTACCTTTCACCTCTGGAAGAAGGTGCTACCATCCACACTTCAGTGGTGGCCACCTAAGGCAAAAAAAATCAAATAGAAATGAGATGTAGTGCAAAGTCAGTGACTCAGTGGGAAAAGCAGGCTTCTTCCAGCAACTTCCAAGCACTTTGTCCAGGAGACCAGTCCTTCTTTTCCTGCAGTCTCCTGCCCACTCATCATACACTCCAGCTTCCGCAGAAAAACACAGTGAGGCCCGACAGGCAGCTCTGCTTCCTGCCAGTCCTGACTCATTCCTGGAGGGACATGGTAAATACTGGGCTCTGCTGGAAAAAAACATTATGTGATTGGTGTGAGGAAAGACCATATAAGGATGACACAAACAAAAATAGTCAGGCTGAGGCCGCACAGGTGCCTTTCCTAAATTTTGTTGCAGCCGTAGTAATCGGCTCTCAGCACATTTTTAGATCTTTCTATTTCATTTCCTCAGGCTTCAGAAAGCAGATGAAAAAGCAGAATTTTCATCTGGATGAAAACCAGGGTTTACCAGCAGGCTTGGGGATGGGGTGGCTGTCATGCAGCCCTCTGCCTCCAGAACAGGCTGTGCAGCAGGCAGGGGAAGAGGTCACTGTCACCTGCATGTGCAGCCATGGGAGGAAATTCAGCAATTTGCCCCTAATTTTATGGTTATTTTCTGCCAGCTGAGCTGTGAGGCTCAGGGATCTGGGCTCTGTGGTTCTGCAGAGCAGTGCACTGGTCCCAAGGGGCATCTCTGGTCCTGTCCTGGCCACGGAGATTTTACCTTGTCTCATATTTGGAAATAGCAGGATTGTATTAGACACTTATTAAAAATTCCTTCCAGTCAAGACAGCTGCCATGGAAATGTCTTTTCAAATTACAAACAGGTCAGGAGGAGGCTGTATAATAGGAAGTTGGGAGGAACTTTTCTAATAGGCAGCATGAGTGGCATTGCTTGGTCAGGATGAGTTATACCCTGTGAGTGCAGCTCAGGGAGGTATCAGAAAGGTTTACCTTTGGTGATTCACTTGATCTAGTTGTACTGAAGGGGCTTTCTCACAAAAGAAATTTCTTCCTAATTGTATCTCACTTTGCAACACTAACAGTAATACACAACATTTCTCACCTTCGTATGGATTTGCAAAAAGTCATGAATCCTCACAATGCTACCATGGGGAGTGAGGGTGCGAGGATAAGGTTTGTTGTCCTTCTGCATCTCCAGAAGTCAGATACAGACATCCCAACAGTATTAAAACTGTGCTTGCTTCTTCCTAGAAGCACAGCCCCTCCCAAGGGCTTGCCTCCCCATGCCAGCTCTGGTGCTAAGTGGGACAGCTAAACCCCAGGCTCTTAGGGAGTGCAGCTGCTGAGATGAAGGAAGGTTTCAAAAACCATGGAGCAAACACCTCCAGTGGGTTATGACATCCCCAGATCCCTGTCGGTGTCCTAGGGGATGTGCCCACTCTTGTGGTGGTTAGGGAATATCTGCATGTTTCTGCCTGTGCTCATAGCGGGAGCTGTGCTGAGACTGGCTCACATAACCAGCAGTGTTTGGTCTAACCAGAGACCCAGATTCAGTGGTGAATATGTTGCAGGTGTGTGGGGAGGCTCCCACCAGCACACAGCAAACCTGTGGCAGCATCTGAAGTTAAACTGGGATTGTTCTTGCTCCCAAGTGCTAGTTTGATCCCCTTGCATGTATCTTGATTTTACTGTTACAAATAAAATAAAATAAATAAAATAAAAATAAAACTCAACTAGCACTGAGAGATGTGCAGCTTGTTAGCTAAGGTATACAGAAGTTTGAGAATCCAGGAGATAAGGTTTCAGTGAAGCAACAACAGAGTTTCTTACGGAAATGTCCTGGAGGGGCTGGAATGATTTTTCCTCAAAAAAACCCAGGAAAAACCCAATTCAAAACAAAGTACCCTGAGAGATTTAAGTGATCCAGCGATGTTGAAAACAGGAAAGCACTTTTACGTGTTACAACCTCCTTCAGTAAAAAGACCTAGTTCAGCTTCAAGCTCTAACCACGGTGTAGTTTGACCTGCAGCTTCAATGTGACATATGAAAATAAACAGCTGGCACCATTCTCTGTGTAAAAATCATCTCTGGGGCTCCCTGTTTTGCATGAATGCATCATAAAATACAGTGTTTCACATTACAGAAAATAGCTCTACAGAATGGTGGCTTCTTAATAAACTGTCACTGCAAGAAAACATGAATATCATATCAAAGTGAAAGGACAGCAGCCAGAAGGGCTGCAGCAGCCATTTAGATTAGCATTATAGCAATGACTTCTGTGTCCTAAAAACCCATCAGAACTGAAACATGAGTGTTTGGCAGCATAAAAAATTTTGTCTCCAAAGTCTCCATTTTTACTACTCACATCGGATCACACAAGGCAATTGTCTGCTTGACACACTGACAAGCAAAGTGTGTTCTTTGCTCAGGAAGGGACAGAATGTACAGGGGAGAGTATGATGAGATCTATAGCCTTTCTGCATGCATGCTTGTCCAGCAAGGATCTGGGTTCAACTGCTTTTGAAATCCTCCCTGTGCAGGACTGTTCCCCTGCACCAGTTTGAAGAGGATTTTTTAAGGGACATGTGAGTGCATGTCAAATGCAGAAAGGATGTACTCGGCTTGTTCTGAATATGCATCCCTGGGCAAGGCTTTGATGTCTCCCAATGTCTCCCCAGGCCTTCCCAGACTCACGTGAGAAGTACCCCAAGCTGTCCAAAAGACTGCCTTCGATCGTGGTGGAGCCGACTGAGTCCGGGGAGGTGGAGAGCGGGGAGCTGCGCTGGCCTCCTGAGGACCTGAAATCAACAGAGGACAAGGGTCTTCATGGTGATCAAAGAGTCTGTGTCCAGCAGCAGCAGCAGCAGCAGCAGCAGCAGCAGATGGATCTGGAAGGTCTGAATGAGTAATTTTCATCCTTGTTCCCCATAGGAAAATAGCTGTTTCAGACCATGCCGTGCCCTGAAGTTAACAGTGAACCAAAGAACTGCAGGTAGTTGAAGATGTCCAGAAATACCTGCACTGGAGAAGGAGCCCTGTGGACTGAAAATTTCCTTGTAGCTTTTAAGCACATGGTGTTTTCATCCACCTCAGCCACTTTCACGGCCAACAGACAGTTCACTGTGTGTTAGCAGTTCACGCTCAGAAACAGAAATCCTGGTCAACAGCATGTATCTACCTCCCTGTCTCCTATCCTAGAAGCAAAGTGTTTAGCAGCTGCACATTTTCAAAGCATTGTGATGTCTAAGGAGTGTGTTAGTGCAGCAGGAGCTCATAGACACGTAGCTATGACTAGCAGTGTCACTGTAAATATGTCAATGGTAAATATGGCTAAAGATAAGAGTTTGTTGGACTGTAGCTTGCACAGGGAGTGCTCCAGTGTGGATCTGATCTATTTGTTTCCTTTTTTTTTTTTTCATCTCAGCCGCTATCCTTTCCTCTTGAAAAGTGACCCGGTTTCCATTTCAGTGTACCAGCATTTACCACCCAAACACCCAGACACAGCAGCCAGGAGATGGGGTGCAAGATGCACCTTCACTTCCCTTCAAAGGGGTGTTGACAAATGGTCTTGAAGTGTAAAATCACCTGCTACTCCAGTTGGCGTTTCTGGGTGGTGACAACCACAGAGTTTGATCACTCAGGTAGAAATATGAACCAAATCTATTTCTGACCTCCAGGTTGCACACTGTGGCCTCTGTGTTGTTTTTGTGCATTGATGTTAGACTCATTATGACAGTCTGAGCAGATTTCAGACAGCAGGTAGTGTTCCTGTGGCAGTGGCTATCCATAGGGATCACCTCACCTCACTAATATCTGACCTGAGGTCTCAAGTTTTCTGTAAAGTCAGACTGTGATGCACTCAGAATTCCCTACTCCAGGTTTAACTACTAGTTTGCAAGCAGAGAAAAATGCTTGTATCAGATCTAATCACCCTAATGAATCAACTGCTGGGTGGAGCAGGGAATCAAACAAAGGTTGGACCTATCTGGGGAAATACTGACGAGCCATTTCTTTGCAGATACTTTAGCACACCCAGCTCAAGAAGTGGAAGACAGTACAGATACCCTGGAAAGCAGAACTGAAGAGCATGAATAGGAACTCCATGGCCTCAGAAGTGAAACTTCATTGTGAATGTTGTTGGAAAGCTAACACACTCTGAAGACATGTCAAAGTAATCTGTATTTAAATCTGCAAGGGTTTTATTTAGTTAGTACCTAAAGAAGCGTCTGGGCTTTAGAACTGTTCTTTTAACATTTTGATTTTCAGGCTGGGATTCATACTATTTGTTTAATTTTCCCTTGGGAAGCAGTGGGATGTGTTAGGAAATATGAGACTGTCAAGGAAAAGATGCTCCTCATTTCAATTAGTGCATTGCATTGGTTGTACCTTTTTCAAGAAAGGCTGCTTTCAGATATCAACAGCAGGACAAAGGTGTTGCGTTTCTGCAGGAAGGATGTCTTAAATCTAAAACCTTTCTTTTTTTTTTTAGCCATTTAAAACTAGCACTGTGATATTATGGACAATAGATGTAATATAATGTCACCAGTTGATTTTGTAACTTTTGTATAGAGACGCAAGGGCAAGGTTTGCCTCCTGGCTGCCTCCCCAGGGCAGCCCAGAGCAGTTCTCTCCCTTTGGCTAACCTGTGCAAATTTGGATGAACCAGCCTTTCCTTAGCTGCCTTTTCAGTAAGGCTGATGCCTTTTGGAAGCGCTTTCTCTCTGTACATTGATGAAACAATGAGCTAGTCACTGGTGTTTGTGGAGTGGGGCTGTCTGGGGTGGGCTTGGTTGGGTGGATCGTTCTGTTCGTGCACGCTTCAGGCCAGGTGGGGAGCACTTCCCTCCCTTAAAGCCAATGAGATGGTTCCTGCTCCCCCCAGGGCTGGTTTTGTCCCACCTTGTTAATAGAAATTGTTGTGACATTTCTTCTTTGGTATGTTTGGTGTATAACCCAAGTGCAGAGATGCATCTGTTCCTCCCCTGGCCCAAGCTGGGCAGCGGTAGGGGGTAGGTGGTAGGAGCTCCCTAGCACATCCCAAACCTGTCCTTCATTTTGTCTGGCTTCAGGTTTCCCCCTGAGCCACCTGCAGTGGGAGAGGGTGGAGGAGAGCTGCGGTGGTGGGACAAACACCTGCCTCCCTCCTGCCCCAGTGGCACTGCTGGCGGGAGCACATGTGCCAAGGGGTGCCCTCACAGCCCCCTTGGCTTTGGATGCATAGTCACCTCCTGGAGCCCAGAGCTCACAGTAGGACAAGCTGTCTCTGGACACCTCTGGCCTCCAGTGGATTTTCCTTGGGAATTTGGGGGTCATTTTGACAGATGTGAACCCCTTTCTGCACGGGAACCTCCAAGAGACTCCCTCCCAGTGTCCCAGGAGAAGTATCTATCTCAGCTCAAAACCCTTTGGGATGGTGCTGGTGGGGGTAGAGAATGTGTGTACTCAGAGGGACTTAACTGTGTTGGTGATGAGTGTCTCGTAAGCTGTGAGGTTGGCTTTCTCCATCTCTGCAGGGCTGGATGGGGTCTGTACTTCCAATTAATGTTGCATCCAGAAGAAGCCGCTTGCTGTAGATGGAATGAAATAACAGGATTCCTTCCAGCATTAACTCCTAAGCTGACTTCCAAGTACTTTCTTTTCTCCAGTAATAATTTTCTCTAATGGCAACTTTTAATTTTGTGATGGTCAATAAAATTTACTGGCCAGATGTATTAATAAGTTTATAACTTCTTAGCAACCAAATTTAATATATTTACTCACAAAGAATTCTGTGCAATGAATGTTTAATACAAAGGGAAGAGACTATTTTACTTCAAAGCAACATTAATTTATGTACAAAACTATAGCTCATTCTTTGGGGTGTTTGGGATCTAGGACCCTTTTTATAAGCAGTGTAGTACAGTATAATGTGATACTTAAGTTAAACTTTGCTCTCTCAACCTATAAAACAATTTGTTTTGCCTTCTTGATGTAGACTTTCTTGAGTACACTGTCACAGAATTATTTTGTCAGGTGAGTGGGATTCTGATCAGAGCACTGAATTTCACCAGAGTAACTGAAGGTTACAAGAACACCTCCTAAATCTGGCTGCTATCACGCCCTTCACTGGTGACAGTTTTCCGACAAAGCCAATGAAGCAAGAACAAGCTCAAGCTACATGTTGGGGTAGCAGTGGAGCAGTGAGGGGAGGTCACCAGCTCGGACCCACCATGGGCAGGAGAAGAGCCGTGCTGGTGAGGTGGCCAGGCTGATGGGAGGTGTTCTTTAAATGTTGCTTTTGCATCGAATGTCAAGAAGTTTTACAAAGCTCTGAGGAGAAAACAACAGCGGTGACGACATATTTTTAGCTCTGTGATTTCCTTCCAATCTGCATCTGCCCAGCTCCGTGAGGAATGACGTTAGATGTATCACTTAATTTGCTTTTTGCTTTATAAAAGGAAAAACAGTTGTTTGAAACACTTCCCTCAATTTTATGTGCTCTCTATCTGCTTTCAGACGCTCCCTCCCTTCCTGCTCTGGATGGCCCTTATCCTATTTCCACCTGAGGTCAATGGCACTTCCCTAAACAAGTTTCCCAAAGAAACAACAAAATTCTACATACAACCTGAAAACACACCATGCAAGCAGCACTATTTTTTTTCATCCGTGTGTGTAAAGCTACAGCCCATATAGAAATCCCAGATTTCCTCTTTCCAGCCTAATTACTCCTCTCTTTTCTTTTCCCCTCTTTTGCACTTCTCCCCTGAATTATTTTACCTGAAGTGGTTGCTTCAAACTAAAGCTTTCTCCTAAAGCTGTGTGGCCTCAGTTTAACATCCACGCAAAGCCAAACTCCTCCTCCCATTTTTATTTTTCTGAACATGGGCCAGAGGCCCTAAAACAGGAGAGCAAGATAGAGAGAAAATTGTTTTATACAAACAAGCCCTATTTATTGAACTTGCAGGTCTATGAATGTCCACTTACTTTGTCTGTGTGCAAGTGTTGTCTCTCTAATAAACTCAATAGTTGTTTTGTATTTTTTTCTGGATTAAAAGCTTTGTAGAAACTAAAAAGAAAAAAAACATTCAGTCATATTTTTCTAGTCTGGCTTGTAGAATACTTCATGTAGTGCAGAAAGGAAGTTTTATGGAGTAAGACATTGTTGGATTTTGCTCTATTTCAGTTCTTTCTAATTTTGTAAAATGCCACCTGTACATAATACTTGACTAATGTATGTCCTGTAGATGTATTACACCATTTAGCCTATTAAATGCCTATACTGAACCGATTGGAAGAAGAGGTTGTATCCACAGTTTCTTGGTTTAAAAATGCAAAGGGTTATTTGTGGTGGGGCGTGTCCTACCACCAGTACAGGGAACGAAGCCCACTCTAAGATTGCCTTCATCCTGTGACATGTAAATACTCACCCAGGCCCTCCAAGCACATGCTCCTACACAGATAAATTCAGGTTTACACCAATGGCAGTTGCCATCACCGTCTCTTTCCTTTGTGCCCTTCCTAGACCAGGCAGCTCAACACCCCTTGCTTCTGTTTTGGGATTTCCTCTCTGCCCTGCTCACCCTGGTGGTACCCTGCCTTGCTGTGCTAGCAGCAAGCCAGTTGGCTCATCTTCATTCACCTTTTAATGCAATGCACATTTTTAACATTTTCTGGAAAGGCTATTGTAGAGCCCAGCAGGAACTCACATTACTGGAAACCTATACCCTGTGCAAAGGGAGCAGGGTCATGTGGCAGAGAAGATGAGAGGCAGAGATAGCTTGCTGCTGAACAACTGATTTTTTTCCCCAAATGTCAAGTTACCAAAAAGCAAAAGATCAGATAACTGGAGGGTGAGGCTGCATCTCACTTACCCCTTCAAAAGCAGCTGCTGCTGCTCGCTGAGATGGGTAAGTCAGCATAGGAAAATGCATTGCTTGGGGTCAAAGCCAGTTCTCTGCCGCTGTGGGGCTGTGCCTGATGGGCAGTGGTGGCACAGCAAGGGAAATTGGCTGTATCCCAGGCTGGAGGCAGTGAGCCCAGCTTTGGCACCGTGGGGCTTGCAAACCTGATGCTTAGTGTCACTCAGTACTGGAGTTTCCATGCACCACGCATGGAAAATGTCGTGTCCAGGCACACGTTACTCTGAGGGTGGGATGACAAAGGGACCGACACTGCCTTCTCCTCACCTCCGTAGGAATTGTCCCTTCCCCCTGTGGTTTTCCTGTGTGGTGTATGGTGTTCAGCCACACAAGGATGCAACAGGTGCTACCTGATGGCTCCAGAGGATGCAATTTCAACTGGTGCCTATTTTATGTTGCTGTGAGATCCTTGCTGAGTCCTGGCTGTTCTCTTTCCTTGAGTCAGAAGGCAGGGGGAGTTTATCTGTAATTAATTGAATAGGATGAGCATAGGGAGTTTATCTGTAATTAATTAAACAGGATGAGTGTGGGAACACTGTTGTCTTACTCCTAACATTTGTATTTTAAACTTATATTCACTGGATCCTCAGGTTATTCCATTGACTTGAGACATTTTCATTTATTTTTAATCAGACATCTGCTTAGTAATTTTTCTTTTAGATGTATTCTGCTTGATGCTTCTGTCTAAAGAAGCGAGTAATGTTTTCAGTGGAATTAGCTTTTATTTAAACCACCAGTAAGAGATGAAACTAACTTTTTTATGATGTTAAACTGAAAAATGTCACGTCTAAATTAAATCAATCCTAATTTGTGTTTTTATCATCTTTTTAGTTTTTTCCAAATCCAGTATTTTTGTGAATTCTTTTGGGAGAAAGGTGATCCCTGACAGCCACAGGGAGCCATGATTCCCATAACAAACAGCACATCCCTCACGTTTATGTTATAAAAGCTCATGTCATATGCACTGCTTCCACCACAATTTAATGCAAGACACCCTTCTCTCCTCTGTCTTTGAACACATATTATGGCTTTTGTTTCAGAGACAGTAAGTCTCCATAGTTTAAATTCACCCAGTTCTGGAAAATTAGGATTTTAACATATTCTTGTTTTGTTTTGTTTTTTCTTTCTTAAAAAAAAAAATAAATTGAAAAATAAATTTAAAACATTTAAAAATTGCAGTTTTCCTCTTAAGAACACTCATAAGATACTTTCCTTCATTTTCTCCAACAATTCTGCCATGAAGAGCCCAAAAGCTTCCCATCTAACCTTAGCAGACCTCCCTTCTGGAGACCCTCCCTGAGCCCAGTGAGGGTGTGGGCAGGGGCAGAGGAGCAGGGGTCTCTATGGAGGTGGAGCCATGGACTAGGGGCTGGTCTCACGCTCAGCTTTCAAACCCCAGACCTCACAGCAGAAAGGACAAGAATCTTTTCATCCTGCCTGAAAATTTGCGCCCACACACCGAAGAAAATCTGTTTAAAATGCCCATGATTGCACTGAGTCCGGCCATTAAATGGATGTTTGCAATCAAGCCAGCATTCAGCTTCAGCATGGCTCCTGGAGTGTGACAAATTGTCTTTATGAATTAGTCATTTAATTTGTGAAAGATAGTTTGGATATTGTCACATACCCACGTGTCCTCCATACCCCTGACAACTGTGCCCCCACGCATTACTATTCAGTAGGTGATGAAGCCAAGAAAACCCTCGGGACTGGAATACTGTTGGGACATACAGCCAGACCCCAGATCTGGGCAAAGCTCCAGTTTTCCAGCACCAGAAACCTCAGAAAAACCTATTGTTGCTGTCAGCTATTCACTGATGATGATTTGAACAAGAAGTAAAAGCACAGGAATTTCTCTCATCAGCTCAGCCTTCCCTTGACAGCCTCATACATGCACCTTCAGGGTGGTGAGATATGGCAAGTACAGAACTGCAACACAGGGGCAGAACAAAATAAACTGAACATGGTTGGAAAACCAGCAACTCATTTGCTCTTTTACTGGTACTGGTCTTTAACTCCTAACTTGCGTGCTTGTGGGGAAGCAGCTAGCTTTTTTCCCCAGAATTTACAACTGAGACAAGACAAAGTGAACTAGACACAAGAATGGTCTCCACATAGCTGTAGAGTGCACTGGCTCTTGAAGCAGCATAGTTGTTTTTTTAATTCTAAATGGCCATGACCAGCCACTAGCACTCCTGTTCCCCTGCAGGACGTGCATGTGGCTGGGGCAGCTCATCCTCCCCCTCCTAATGAACCTGAGGGCTGGATTCTGCTGTAGAAGAGGTTTCTCTAAATCTCAGGTTTTTCTGTCCATCCTGGTTTTGGTTAATGTGGCCCAGAGGTGTGATGCTTGGACAGCATCCCTTGGCAGAGAAGGAGCTAATCCCACCCCGTGAAGGATCTCTGCACAGTGGGAAGAGCAGCTCCTGGTGCCTTTTCCATCATGAAGCCCCCCAGGTACCACAGGGATGAACAGTCACTCCCACAGCACTGAAACCAATTTTGCTCCAGTAGGAACAAGAAAAAAAATGAAGATTGGGTTTGGGATGCTAAATGCCAGGAAGACTTGGTGCTTAAAGCACCAAGCAACCAGAAAACATGAGAAAAAGCAAAGCAGCCCGTTGACTCCTGCTGGCCTCAGCACCTTCTTTTTAGCTGAAGGTCTCTCTTTGGACCAAACCTGGTGCCCTCAGTTCCCTTTAATGACCCTTTAGCCCAGGGATACATCTCAGACTGAAACTGTGCTCTCAAGTGGGATTGTAACTGAGCAGGCACATCTGAATTCCCTAGTTCACACAGAGGCTGAGGTTCTGCTGCCTATTTATAGGCAGATGGGTTAAATAAAGTGCCTTATTCATCCCTGAGGTTTTAAAGAAATTCCAGAGAGGACAAAGGGCGTTGTGTCTTTTTCCCCACCCATATTTTTTTGGCCCAGTTTGTACATGCAGAGTTCAGGCTTGTTCCAAGAGTGATTCAAAATAAGATAGAGAATTATTTGCTGGCTCAGCATGAACCACTGTCCTGCTAGAAATCATCTGTACGGTTTTCATATGCATTCTGTGAAAAAGAAGCTATTAAAAAACATAAAGTTTTGGTGTGTGGGTACAAACCGTGCTTACAGATCCACTGATAGTAATCCTCTCAATTTCCTGGCATTGCTTAGAGTCCACTGCAGCTGATGGATGAGTTTGGGTACCAAGGGGAGGAAAGAAGGAATAAAATGAGGGTATTTTAAGCACTTGCTTTATAGAAATGCTCAGTAATTTATTGAAATAAGCAGAACAAGAGATGGTCCTTCACGCTAAGCTGCTGTCCCAGTTAAGGGCAGCTCGCTGAGTCAGTACACTTTGCATTGCATTCTCCAAAGTTTTTCTGGTCTCTAACAGTGGTGTGTGCCCTTCTCACGTGCAGAGCCTCAGCGAGTTTGGGCAGGAGTGCTGCTGGCCAGGCCTCACTGTGTGAATAGCGTTGCTTAGGTGCTTGTATCTCATTCCAGCAAATAGGAAAGAACTGATCCAGCTCACAAATAACCCAGACGTGTAATTACCTTGTTTTTGCAATAGGTGATTTTGTCACAACCCGGCATCTGGCCCGGGTCATGATAACCACTATTGTAAGCCAGCTAAAGCTTTCCTTCCAAGTGATTCAATTTTAAACTCTTCAGAGTAGCAACTGCCTTTTGGTTGTTTTGTACTGGAAATACCTTAGAAGAAAACACAAGGTTTGGGAGAAAATCAACAGGAGATGCCTGCAGCATTTTACCCACACAGGTGTACCTGGTCCATACCCTGCCTGAGGCTCAAGATGTGCCTGCCCCACTTTGGAGTGCATTATTGTATATTGCCCCTCTCCCCTCTGCCACCAGCCCTGCTTCCCCCTACAGCCCTCACAGGGATCCCAGCTGTGTGGGTGAGCTGGCTCTGGCAAGGACAAAACCAGCCAGTTTTAGCTGCATTCACGACTGCAGGACCAAACCAAGAGTGGGCTGAGATGAAAGGAATCAGGTGAAATGGTCCAAGAACTGCACAACACATTTGCCTAAAAGTAGAGTAAAAGCAACAGCTGTGAGTCTCTCCAGTTATCTTTCCTGGTTACTCTTGAGTTGCCAGAAAAACTATAGACAAATTAACTACTTTGGTTTTTGGTGGGTTTTTTTCCCCTCCAGAAAAGCTTGCATGCATTTATTCAAAGACATTAAGTGTTTCTGCCATGCAGAACTCTGCCAAGAGCTGTGCTTATTATTCCAGATTTACAATAAAAATCTTGTACAAATGACCTAGATACATAGAGTACAGCACTTAAGTGGGGATTTGGCTGAATCCAGCACACATATCTAATCAGAAAACATCTACAGGCTTGGGAAAACACCATGATAGGATCTTACAGAGTCTTAATATATAGGTGGGTACAGGTTACATGAGAAGAGAGAGGCAAACTGTGTTAATGTTGGAAATTCTCTCTTTTATTGCTCTGTAACATCTGCTGGCCAAAGGAGAGAATGAAGAGCATCTTGAGATGTAAATCAACCTGGTCCACCAACTCCATGTGTGAACTGAAGTCATTTGACCTTTTGAGTCTCACTCTTAGAAAATTGGATAAATGGCTGATTCCAAAAATGAGAACCAGATGCTGCTACATTTTAACAAAATCTTCCTGCTTGTAGAACTATTCTTACTTGGAAAGAAAAATCTATAGGCAACTGTTTTGTGTCTTTAACACAGGACAATGTGAGCTCTTAGCAGATGGCAGGATAAGGTCCATGCTTTACACCAGAGCAGAACACAGCTCTCACTATAATGTGATCGTGCCTGGAGTGTTCATAAACAACAGAGCTTCTGTAGCAACATATGCTATAGGCGTTGCATGGCAGTAGGTAGGTTTGTAAATACTGTACCACTGCAGAGTAGTGAATTTACACAGTTAAACACACACAAAATGAATGAGAGATAGGCACAGAGCGTATGATGCCAAACATCAAATACTAAACATTTCTAGAGTGACCATCAACTCTGCTCCAGAGGAAAATTTCAGAAGAAACTTGAAGATCTCATTTCCCCTCCAAATTTACTGTGATTGTCACTACACTCAAGATACTCATGTTGATATTTCAGTCTTCTTTGATCTACCAGTCTTCCTACAGGCTGCCAAGAACATGTAACAGTTTGTACACTCAATTATCCTACAGTTAAGCTGTATCTTCTCTTTGTGGATTTATTTTTTTATTTAGAAGGATACGATTACCCTCTGAGTAATGCTTTGCTACCAACTCAAAGCAAAATGCTCTGCAAACAATATATGTGAAAGAGTAGGAATCTCTAGTGTCTAATGTGAAAACTAACACATAATCAACTTTTATCACAAAAGCATAAACCAGCCCCAGCTGTATCCATGCTGCTTGACCAGGTCTGGTGAAGTTGTGCTCATGAATCTCCAAACTGATCTTCCTCTAAGATCAGGTATGTACAGAGATAATTCCTTTGACTTTGTAGACCTGATTCTTCCTGGGTAATACACTGAATATGGACATTTGGACTGTTACTGGAGCTTACTTCTGAAGTGCTTGTGACCCCATTCTTCTGGTGTGCATTTCTTGACAGCTTTGCTGGATCTCCATTGAGAACTTTCCTCCTGTGTCTTCTTGGAGAGATCAGGTAGCTCAACAAAAGGCAAGATTAAAAAACACAGGATGGGATCCCTTACAGTGGTGACATGCTCAGAAAATTTTGCAAAAGAGTGCCCAAGTTGGTCTCTTCTGCACCAGAGGCTGCTGGATTCAGTCCACAATCTGGAGAAGAAGTCAGCTAATATGCTCCATCTTTGCTAAGCAACTTAGTTTCTGTCTGAATTCCTACATGACTAGCACACAGAGTGCATATTAAAGATTAATGCAAAAGACCCTGCAGATTGGAGCTTCCTGAAAGGCATCACGCAGCAGGTCTTCGTTAGCACACGAGAGCAGATGGACACACCCCGGGGGGCTGACAGCACATGCAATGCCTCTCTGCACTCTCTTCTTCAGCCTAATGCCTCTGAACTTCATAAGCAGCCTCAAAACATCCATAAATGATTCAGAAGAGGATGGATTCACCAAGGGGGAGAAGTGTCTCTTGCTGGGTTGTAGGAGACCCTAGACCTCTGTTCTAGTTCTTGTTCTACCACATAGGCATAGCCACATTATCTGTCTGAGCTGAAGTTACACAAGAAGATTTATATGCTCAGTCCCCAAATTTTGAACCCCTCCATCTTTACTGTCCTGAGAGTACCTCCTTTTCCTCAGTAAAGTGTTCTACCTTTCCACATCTGACATCCACACTTCTGTACACTGGTGGGATTGACAAAGTTTCTCACCAGTGGGATCTGTTCCAAGAGACAGTGTCCTCACAGACAGATTTTGGCTGCCTCTTCTCAGGGCAGGAAAAAGCTTTCTGAGCAGCTTTTAAGTGTCCCCTGCTAAGAGCATGGCATTGAGATGATACGTTGGCAGTGGCGCTCCTATTTTTTTTCCCTTTTCACCCCAAACTTAAAAGCAGTAATTTATATGCCTAGCATTTCAGAAATGTTTAAAATTACAAAAGACTTCCAAATAATGCCCACACAATGTGACACTGTACACTGCTGCTTAACAAATTGGACAAAAATCATACATGATGTAAGAGTATGAGTTTAACAACAGTATTTTTACTTGCAGCTCCTGAAGACAGTAGTGGTTTGCATAATGCATATCATCGAGGCTGGCATGATTTAGGGATTACATCTTCAAACTAATGGGTGGAAACATGCATGTAGTTACCAGAAGCTGTAACTCTTCAGTTCTTGCCTCTTCTCCTCATTTGCTTTTGTGTTGCATTTCTGGTGCTGACACTGAGCTTTATACACAGAAAGTGAAACAGCTCAAATATTCTACATTCCTATCAGTAGTCGCCTGATGTTGCTACACACCCATCCCTCCTCCCCAGGACACAGCTGCCTCTGTTGGACAGGAACAGCTGAGAGAGCTGAGGAGCCAAACCTGTGGCTGTAGTGATGGTCGACCAAGCCCTGTGGCTGGCAGTAACCTTGCTGCCTGTCCTGAGCAGATGCCAGTGCTCAGCCCTCCCCAAGAGCCACCAAACCTACACTTACAAACTGAACCATTGGCCTCTCACAGCCCACATGTACCTAACACCTTCCTACTCTGTCTTCTCTTCATCCCCATCTGCTGAAGGGGCTGACACAAAGACAGTCACCAGCTACCAAGGTCATTGGCAGATGTTGCAACACCTCTGGGTCCCTCTGGGGTCAGCTTGAGCTATTGCTCTGGGAGTAAAGATCAGAGGGACAGGCAAATCTTTTGTCAGAGCTATCAATGGGACCTGTCTCTTTACTCTATGTCCTGTGAAGGGACCTAGCAAAGGGTCTAGAAGGAAAGCCATATGAGGAGTTGACGAGGTCACTCTGTGGAGAAGAGGAGACTGAGGGGAGACCTCCTCACAGTCTGCAGCTTCCTCGTGAGGGGAAGCGGAGGGGCAGACACAGATCTCTTCTTTGTGGTGAGCGGTGACGAGACCCAAGGGAATGGCCTGTGGTTGTGTCAGGGGAGGTTTAGCTTGGATATTAGGAAAAGGTTGTTGGTCACTGGAACAGGCTCCCCAGGGAAGTGGCCATGACACCAAGCCTGCCAGAGTTTAAGAAGCTTTTGGACAACTCTCTCAGGCACATGGTGCAATTCCTGGGGCTGCTCTGTGCAGAACCAGGAGCTGGAGTCAATGATCCTTATGAGTACCTTCCAACTCTGGTTATTCTATAATTCTGTGACTTAATACTGAGATTTGCATCATATGGCATTCTGTCCCACCACTACCCAGTATCCTGTGTGGTGCCACAAGCTCTTCAATTTCTCTGTTCTCTGATGACTTACTGATCTGCAAAATCAGGCAATGCCAGGTTGTTTTCTGAACTTGCATCTAGTTTTAGCAGCTTTGAATGTCCCTAAATAATCATTCAGCCATGCAATTTAGCCCGCAGCCTGTAACATCATGCAAATTAATTTTTATTATCAATTGCTCAAAAGGGAAAGTTTTGTGGAAAAACGTGTTTCAAAATGCCTAACAATCTCCACTTTTTTCAACACAATGTTTCCAAGTGGTGAAAAAAAAATGTATGCAGCCCATTTTCCAGAAACACAATGCTCACCCTAGAAACTATAAACTAAAACAATCCTACTGGTGATTGCAGCTCAATGGAGCATTTTAGTTCATAAGTTATTTGAGTAAGAGGGATATTTGCAAAACATCACTGCTAATCCTGCCGTTTGCTATATGTGGAAGGGCTCCAGCCGATTTCAGTGAAACTCCACCCATGTGGAGTAGGCAGCAGAATGAGGGACAGAATGAGCTCTTGCCTTTTCCACCAAAATAACCTGTCAGCAGCCATATTTCAATGTAAACTAATCAGGAATATACATGGGACTGTTTCTCCATAGCAGTTTTACTTTTTTCTCCTCTCTCTCTGTCCCAGCAGAGCTGTTCAGGATATTCTTTCACATCAGCTACACTGGATGACCATCACTGACTGTGGGGTAGCCAAGGCTGGGTGTAAGTCATGGGGTAGTGAGCCTCTTGAGCTGCCCCAAACCAACTTATCCTGCTCCTTCCCTTGAACAGTGCTGGGAAAACCGGTCTTTCTTCACAGTTGGAAAATTATAGAAGTGCTCCAAGCAAGGGTTTTTTAAGCCTGAATCTTCTCTGCAAGCTGACTCTGCTCCTACTCACACCATCTCACCTGGCTGAATGTGCCACTGACCTCATGCCAAGACAGTCTTGTGTGCACAGGTGAGTGAAATGGCAGCACTAGGTTGAAGCTCAGCTTAACTCCAACACAAAGAGCATGTCCTTTGGACCAGATTTCTCTTTCTGAAGTCTTACTCATTCCATTTAGCACAGGTTGATTTATACCTAGCAGTCCTCTTGTTTCCCACAAGACGTCACAAGCTGAGTTTTGCAGGCAAGCATCTTAGTAAATTTATAGGCTACATCACGATTTTCATCTTGGAAGGAGCAAAGACATAATTTTCTCATGCAATTTCTTCGAAAATCATGCCCTTTTTGATTCATTGTGCTTGAAAGTCTTTCTGAGCCAGAAAATGCAGACCTCTCTGGGATATTAATTTTGAAAGTTGAACAAAGGATAGAGGCGTCATTTAGGAAGTCTGTCCAACACTCCTGAAGATGAACAACCCAAATATGCCACTGCATATATTATCTTCCTTCTGACCGAGTGACAGCAGCCTCTCCGTCACACAGACAAAAAGCACATGAATACTTCAAAAGAGGCCAGCACTCAGGAATGTGAACGTTCAAGATATCAAGTGCCTGTTTCAAGAAATTGGAACAGCTTTTGCAAAATACATTACAAATTGAAGACACGTGTATCTGTGCAGACATATGCAAAGGCTGGGTGGTCTAGGCACAAGGGCCTCTGGGCTGTAGGACTGTCAGCTCCAGGTATTCAAAAGTTCTACAATTTTGGCTCAAAAGTGCAAGATTTAAAACAAGTGGATCTGGGCTCCCTGACTGCTTTTTACAGCAGGGGGAGAGGAGAGATACTGCATTTCCAGTCATTACTCTGCAGCACAAAGGGCTAAGAACAACCTTTAGAAAATCCCCAAATGGAGATTCTCTGATAGTCGCACGACTCCAGGTGCTAGATTTCCAGAGAGAGAATGTGATCTAGTGAGCAATAAACCCTAGTTAGTGATACTGCCTTGGAAACCCATGTTCTGCCACCATTTCAAGCTGACTCTGTCGTGCTGGGCCAGTCACAGAGTCCCTTCATGCTAAACCCAAGCAAAGACATCAGCATCAGGGCCAGACTCCTGAGCAACCTGCAAACTCACCAAAGGAGCCATGGCAGCTCCCTAGGAGGTACATGGGAAGATGAAGTGCTTGGGAAGCAGGACTCATTACAGCCAGCCTGACACACACCGGGAAGCTCAAGTTATGCTACAGGAAATCCTGAGGAAGGAGGTAGTTCTGGTCCAACCTCTCCCAGTGACTTACACGCCGGTGTCAAGGGGTGTTTGCCTCTGCTCAGCACTTACAGGCAGCACCCTTCTTGGGTCTATCCCAGCCTTCCCCTCCTCCCACCACGGCAGGAGTCAGCCCTGTCGGCAGTGAAAGGAATCTCGACCACCCCTTCACCAGGTCAGCTGGAAAGCACACAGCTCAGGGGCTGGTAGCTGGGGAGATTTGGGGACAAGGAAAAGTGAGACTCCAGGATTTCAACCCTCGCTCTAATGAATTTTCACTCCAAAATACTTTTTAACTCACATTTACCTTCCAGCTGGTTGTCCTGAGCAGCAGCATACAGGGTCTTTCTTTTCTCTTCATGGACAAACAGCTCTTTGATGTTGCATGAAAAGTGTAGTGGGTTTTTTGCTTTTTAAGGTATTGAAAATGAACTTCAGCCTCACAACTCCCTAGTGCTTTAGAGAGCAATCACCTCTGAGGCAGGAAACAAGGTCAAATCCCTCTGGCAGACATGAAAACTCCTGAGGCTTCCTCACATCCCACTGTGTGCACCAGACAGCTGAGCTCCCAGTTCTGGAAGTGATGGCAGCAAGCAGGATGGGGAGCACGCCAGTGACCTTTTTCAACTCAGAAGAACTGCGGAATAATTTGTATTGGGAGGGATTTGCAGACTTTTTTTGGTCTAACCCTGCTCAAAGAATGGCTGCCTGCTGCGTGGCAGGCTGATCACGGCTGTGTCCCACTGAATCTTGAACACCTTCAAGGATGGAATCCTGCTCTTCTCCTTGACCACCCTCTTGGAAAAGTTTTTTCCTTATGTCCCATCCCTTTCCACAATATGTGATTGTACCTTCTGCCCTTTCACTGCACACACCTGAGAAGAGTTTGCTTCTTCTCCACAACCATCCACGGCTGATTAGACAAGACAAGACAGAAGGGATATCTCCCTTTAGCCCTCTGACAGTTCGAAAGGTGGGGTTAACAAAAAGATAAACCATTGTCCCAGATCTGGTGCTCAGAATATCTTGGCCTAGTGACTCATCCAAACCAGACTGCCTGACACCATTGTCAGGTAATCAGAGGAACGTGGCTCCAAAGTGTCCAGCTCTTAGATGAACAACTCTGTGTGCCTAGAAGAGGTCAGTTTCTCACTCCTACCCTCTGGGCACTTTAGAATAGACTTTTTCCATGTGGTGATCACCTGCCATGAAGATTATGCTTGCAAATACAGGTGTTTCCTTGACGCCTAAATAGCAACTTAAAAAAAGCCACACTAGATCTGATAGGTGTGGAGCAGGTGGTCTGTGAGGTCTCTGTGCTTAACCTCTCCAGTCACAAACAAGACATTGTAAGATTTTCCTTATCTTCCCTTTATCTGTCTTTTCCAGGGACATTTTCAAGGTCTTTGGGTAAGGGCTGTCTTTCCTGAGTCCATACAGTGTTTAGCAAATGTCAACACTGCTTCTATTTGGGTCTTGTGTGACATAAACCATAGAAAGTAAAAAGGTGGGATTTTCTCTCCGTGGTTGTTGCTGTAGCAACTCACAAATCAATATGCTCCACTTCCACTGGGCTTTTCATGGGTAAAGGAGGTGTTTCCACGACACAGATGTGGAGGAAGCCATGGTGACAGTGTGTGTGGGAGTGGGGCTCTACAGGCGCCTCAGCTGCTCCTTGTCACACCGGCCACGTTGAGCACTGGCATTGCTAAAAAGTGGTGGATGACAACATTGCTATTTTCTCCTGTTGGGACAAGTACCCCCTTGTTTAAAAATCCAAACCTCTGTGCACACCTACACAATACTCCAAATCTTTGCAATATGTGGACTATGATGATATGAATAATATAAATATTCCTTTGTACTCATTAAAAGATTTAAACTCTCCCCTCCACCCACCCAGCCAGCCCTGTGTGCCTCTATATATGTGATAATATGGGATTATAAAACAGTGCTGTTATTCCTGTGGGGTTTGGTTATTTAACATTGTACTGAGCAAAGTTATCAGAGCAATCCTGACGGACCAAAATAACTCTTTGTTTCTGATGTGGTGTTTGCAAAATGGGAGCCAAAAATAGCTATTGGCTGGTTGACTTGAACCATTGCTGACCTTTCAGCACACCCAGCAGAATCCGCCAGCACCAGAAATCCCTTTGCTCCGGGTGTGCAAGCAAACTACCCTGCACTCATCTCTTCAGTGTTTGACTCCTACTAAGCTTGGGTCACTCAGGTCCAGTCCTATTTGTTTCAGTCGCCTTAGGTTGTGTGCTGAAGGGGAGGGAGGTGTCAGCTCCGTCTGGGAAGACTGTTCAGTCCCCTAGGAAGGGAGAGGTCTGTAAAAGCATGCCACCACCTGCCCCACTTCTGTGACAGCTTTGGGTGACCCAGAGGCAGTCACAATCCTAAATGTCTTTTGACCTGTTTCATCCCCCAAGCACAGAGACAGACCTGGACCTGCACCTGGACCTGGATGCCAGATGGAAGTCAGGAGACCATTCCTGGTTCTGCTCAGGCAGGGTGTCCAGATTTCTGCCCTTTTCCTCCCTGGTTTGCAGTTCTCCATCCTGCGCAGGACTTTACTGGCCAACACATCAATAAACACCCAACACCCCTGAAGAGAAGTGTGTTCATCAAAGGCCCGATGAAGCCCCGAACCCTGCAACTATTTTACTCCTGTATAACCAACCCTCTACTCTCCTGTTTCCCCTGTGGTTTATGAACCTCCCTTGCTCAGGGACCATTTTATCATCTGTCTCACTCTGAATCTACAGTCCCACACCAAAAAGCAAAGACTCCAGAAATTTCTACAGGTCTTATGTCCTCTTCCCCTCATGCAGATGGCTGTGAGAGAGTTGCCACCTGCTCAACTCTACTCCTTCTCACAGGTCTTCTGTCCATTATTACTCCTTCTCACCATTCTCCCACTTGCTTAGCTGAGAGAAAAATCCCAAGGCACATAGGAATGAGGGTACCTCATAAATCAGGGAGCCAAGTGAATGTGCAGAGACATCAGGAGCAAGTTCATGCATTAGCCAGAGAAAAGGGGAGATGTGCTTCTTGTCCAGGGGTTGTTCCTGCCTTGACTATTGGAGTCATCCATGGTGAAGTCCAAGAGGCAGGGAAGACCCTGCCAGGCTGACTGAATCACATTCAGAAGAGAAGCTTTGTGAGAAGCAGCTCCAACTATTCCCTAACCACCCTTCCTTGACTTACCAAAAGGCACAACACTTGGTTTGCAGGATACAAAGTGATATAAGGCAGAGCATCAAGAGAAAATATCTTTGCTGGCTATGTCTGAAGAAAACATCTGCTCATGCTGGATCTTGAGGGGAGCTCCAGTCTGGACCCAGAGCTCTGGTGATGTGCAGAAGTGACTGTGGGGAGATGAGTGTGCAATGTTGCTTTGACAGTTCTGGGGCAACTTTCCCTGCAGTGCACAGAGCCTGTGGAAAGGAGAGGCTTGAAGAAATCACCTGTGAAATTCCTGAAAGCCTTTCCTGTGCAAACTGAATATTTTGAAGGTTCACGCATTTAGCTCCATTTAGGGGAATTTTCACAGAGTAAGACAGCCTTGATACAAAACACTCATCAAATTTCAAATCAGTCCTGCAATTCTTTCATAAAATGGGCAAAACACCACCCTTTCTTATGCTTTATTCTCAGAAACTGCCACTTTATGTTGACATTTTTAGGTATACAGTAAATATATTCTGACCTGTCTCTCTTAATGTTACATTTTAGCCCAAACAGGAAAAGGCTGCAAATTAAACAAAGAGGGAAAAAAAGATATTATAATTGGAAGTTTCAGGCAAGCAGCTTGAATTACAGGTAGTGTTAGCAGGACAGCCCATAGCAGAATTCTCATGTACCTTTCCAAAGAGGATGCTGTCAGCAAAAGTATTCCTAAACATGCTGTAGGAGCACAAGAGAAACAGCAAAAAAGAGGAACCTGAAAATAATAATAAATTCTAGTGATTTGGATACTATATACTCTTCCTGTATACTCTGAGAAATGCTTAGGTACTTGTTAGACATTGCGAAAAATATCTTACTGTGAATGTGCTGGGAAGGGACTAGTACTACTTTTAAATAATTTTCTAATGATGTTGGGATCAGACTGGTTGTATAAAGGATGTTCTGTGCAAGCACCAACCCCACTAGCCTACCTCAAATTTGTTTTTATGTAAAAGAGACAAAACTTGTGGAAAGAGAGGCTGAAAGCAGAAGCAGATCAGCATCCAACTGCTGAAACTCAGACAGTTTCAAACCTCCTTTGATTCACATCGGTGGCAAAGTTGTTACTCCCCATCTGACAATCCTGCTGACACCAGTAGGGATTTCACTTGCAGAACATGAGCAGGAGTGGGCAGCAGATAGGTACTTCAATACAGACTGGATCTTCTATTAACCCTTTCAGAGGCTGTGACAAATTATTGCCTTACTGCTTGATCACAAGTTGTTTTCAGGAATTATTTGCAGCAGAATCTGGATCAGGCAACATCAATCTCAGATTTGACTTGCTTGTCTTTTGTTGCTTCACATACTTATTTTATCATTCTTCAAAGACAAGTGTATTTTCCCTCTAACAAGACCATCTTGTAGAGGGTTATCATACAAAGGGCAGATTATCAGAGAACCAAGAGCAAAGCCCCTTGGGACACTTGTGCAAATTGCAGCTGAAGCAGATGGTATTTAAACAGAATGTCTGGGCACAATTAGAGGGGGAAGAGAGAAGCCACAGAGGACCTGGAAGGCAGACTGACAAGATCCTGTAGCCTTGGCAACACCACCTCCTGATTGCCCACATCAAATGCAGAGGATAGGGCATGAAGGAGGTCGCTAATCAAGTGCCATCTTTGACGAGCTTCTTAATTTCTGCTGTTATGTTCTGAAGGGCTCCTGTCTTTCTCTCAGCCTGTGGAGGAGTGGTGTGGATTTGCCTATAGGAGCACTGAGGAGCTTAACTACCACAATAGGACTTCCAAGTTGCTCCATAAAGGACACACAAAACAAAGTCTTCAGACGCACCTTGTTTTCTCACTCCCTGACCCATGGTGATCTGCCTTAGCAGCACACAGGGACCCGGCCACCAGCTGAGCTGTATCCAGCAGTGCTCACGTGCGGACACACAGTGCACCAGCAGCTGGGAAGAGGTTGCTGCTGGACCTGCTGCTCAGGCAATGACGGGCTGGAAAGCTGGAAGTAACAAACTGGGGTGAGCTTTGCCTTCAGCAACTGCCTAGGGAGGGACAGAAATAGGCTACTGAAGGTCCAGGCACATTCAAACAGTGATTTCGGTGAGAGATGTCCTCAACAGTGAGAGATGGCCCCAAATCACACACACAGCAAAGCAGAATCAACCTCCCTTTAGTGCCTTTGGCAAAATCGATGGTTGAGATAATAGATAGAGCTCTTGGAAAGCAGGTAAAAGGAGCCCAGAGAGGGAAGGTGTCCACCCCCTTCCTTGTGTTAGGCATTAACTGTAGTGATTTGTGCACAATAAGCTATTCTCTTTTTAGTTAATGGAGAAAACCAGATGTTTTTAGAGAAAGGTCCATCTCATTGTTGAGTAGGTGTTTAAAACTCAGGGAAACAAAGAGTCTCTATCTGCATAAGATACAAAGAAAACTGCATGCAAAACTTATGACATCGGGGTCTTGAGAGATTTCCCAGAAAACTGAAAAGAACATAGAAATATTTTCTCTCTACCTTCTCTGGCATAATCACATTGGGCACTACATGAAAAAACATTCATTTAGGTGACAGAGAGATGACCTTTTTAATTTGACATGCTAAATTTCAGAATAAAACTTTCTGTGTCACCTGCCAACTTACCTAGAATGTGCAGCTTCAGCGAATAAACAACCTGAACTCCAATATAAGCAATTCTTATTACCCTGGAGTTGTAGGAGGAGTAAATAAAGAAAGAGTATCTACTGCAAGGGTAAGCATTTGAGGGGACAAGTGGGTAAATATGGAGCTGAAAAATCAGAAAGAAAAAAATTCAGTTATTTTCAAAATCCTCCTCAATTTACACAAATCAGTTGCAGGGGATGTGAATTCAGCTCCCTTTTGCAGTCTGCATCCCTGCAGGACCAAGCAGCCACTGCTCTTCATCTCTACTCTGGGACATATGGTCCAGAGCCTTCTGGCCAGCACAAGGATAAACCTCTTGCATGAGATTTCCCTGGACATTCATCTTTCTTCCTTCTGTGATATCTACCCCAATCTGCTCCTTTTCCTCCATAAGCAGCACTTAATCAGCAGCACAGATGAGCACCTTTTGCATTCCAAAAGTCCCAGCTGGGAAATCTTGATTGGCATCTGAGCTCTGATCTTCATTGACACTTTGGCCTCACCTTTTAGGACTCTCCTTCTGCTCAGTTTTACCTGTGCCTTACAGCGTCTGGGGGATGCTCTGAGCACAACTGCACCCCCAAACCCCTCAATACTTTAATGCCGGAGCCACACGCATCTTCAAACAAAGCCTGTGAATGTTCTCTAAGAGCCAATTTGGTTATAAACAACTCTTTTTCCGTCCCATTATGGACTATTGACACAGCTGTTCTCTTTCATCACTCAGCCTATGGAGAACTATAATTTCAACATGAAAAGAACGTTAATAAAATTTTCACTGCTCCTCACTAAACTGCTCTCCCATGTTAATGGTCTGCACGGTTAGATTTGAACACGTCAGTGCTTGTAGCATCTGGAGCTTGGAAACTGCAGAGTTCCCTCCACAGGCAGCAGGGAAGGTGATGGGCAGAATGGCATGAGAGCAGGGGCAGAGCAGAAAAGCCTGGGAACATCTCCTGCAGCTCAGGGCCTGGCAGCACATGGCTTTTTATGGCTTAAGAGCCGGGGCAAACTGGGGAGTCATGTGAGGGGACCTCAGTCCCTGTGTCCAGCGTGACTTGACTTGGGAGGTCAGCAGTGGCCTGGGACTGTCTACTCAGAAACAGGATAAGGACATGAGCGATATCAGAAATGGGTGTTTCGTTAGCAGGAGGAGTTGCGCCATCCTACGCCAAAGCTCACCAGGCAGCTGCAGCCTGATGGTTACTGCTGTGAGGCCAAGCCACAGCTCTGCTTCTGCAGATGGAGGATCCAAGAGGCCTCATGCATCCCACTCTGCCTTCATTCTCACAGCAGCTCCCTGGCAGAGAGCATTTGTTTGTTCCCTGGGCACCTGCACTGCCACACCCAGGCAACATCTGTGTCTCTGTCCCCAAAGTGGGGTAACATGCTGGGCTGCCCCGGGAGTGGGAGCAGGGCTGAGCCGGCACCATTTTCTCAATATCTTATCAGACTTTTTATTTTTAAAATGGGAGAATAATATTTCTCTTTGCCTCTGTCGTGAGCATTCTGGGTGGGTTTGCAGCACTGCTTCTGGGAGAGCATCCAATGTCCTCTGCCGTGTTTGGAAAGGGTGGCTCCCACCCTGCCGCCAGCCCTGCCGTTGATGACATTGGCAGCTGCAGCAGATTTGGCCCACAGACTTTGCTCTCCTGGTTGGTTTTCATGCCATCTCTCATGTTTTTTTTCCACACGACCTCCTCCCCCCAGGACAAAGATAATCGTCTCTCTGGCTGCTCCTTGCGGTTGCCCTCGCTGTCCCCCCAGCTGCTGGTGCCACGTACGTGTCCCTGCTGGAGCCACCACGGCCCCTGTTTTCCAGCGCAGCCACCAGCAGTGGGACGCAACCTGAAACCCCGCAGGAAGCTCACGCCCATTCCCATCCCTCGCTAGCCGGGAGTTGCCTGTTTTTAGCAGCTTTCTGTCCCACCGTGCTGTGAAGGTAAAGAACACACTCTCCCCACCCAGGACTGGTTCAGGAATCTCACATCTCTCTGGTTATAATAGTGTGGAAATGCTGATTAACTGGAGGTTCACAGCAGCCAGAGCAGTCCAATCCAGGCAATGGCCAGGCAGGGAGGGAGCATCCCTAAGGCTCTGGGAGAAGGCAGAGACCGAACTCTGGTGAAGCGACCTGCAGTCTGCCCAGGACAAGGAGCAGCAGGGAGGGATGGAGATGTGTGTCCTGCATGTACACTGCAGTGAGAAAACCCAGGAAAAAGTCATTTAGCTCCTACACCCGTAGCTCTGCAAGCCCCCTTTGAGAGCATGGACATCCTGCCTTCCCAAGGGACTGGAGCTGTGTCCAAGCAAACACACACAGGGTGGCCAAGCAAGCCCCGAGCGTGTCCATGCTAGTGGCACAAGTGTCCTTGCAGTCTGGTTGCTCACAGGGCTCCCAGCAACCCCCCAGCAGACCAGTTCTCACTGGTGTCAGTGCCTCTCATGATTTTATGAGAATATAACATGGGAACAGACAATTCCCTTTGAAAAGACCATAAATCTCCTGTCATATCTTTGCTGCACCTCAGCACAGATTTAGCCTGGTACCTGCTGGTGGTTAAGTCCCCTCACCTGTGTTTGCTGTTGCATTGAAAACACCTAATTTTGCATTTCCCGTAATAACAAAACCTTCTCCTTTCTTTCCCCTCTTTAGCACTCAAAGGTGAACCAATATATAGCCCAAAGAGCTGAAATAAGCCTTGCTATCCTCCTGCTCAATGGGCAGCCAGTTCTTGAAATCTTCCAGACGATACACTCTTGGTGTGGCCACAACTGCTCGAAGATCAGCTCCTCCAGTCTCATTCCCATCTGATGGGCAACATCAACAACACCAAAAGTCCAAAATCTGTCCTTCAGAATTGAGGAAGGGGCTTGAAAAACTTTACGTATGGTACACTGCGTGTGATTCAAAGATACATCTAAGTTCTTTTTAATTTCATTTAAAAAGAAGTGAAGTTTCTGCATATAGGATCTGAGATTTTAAGAAAGCAAATATTAAAATCGCAAGACTTATCAGAACCTTCATCAGTAACAGCCGTTTTCTGAGAACACCAAAAGGCTGGGCAGCCAAAGGCCAGGTTATGAGATCTGTGTAGCAAAGGCGTCACCCTACTCACAAAAACATACACGTCTTTCATAATTCCTTTTGTGTGCCACTTGGAAGAATGCTCTTGTAAGGGAGATACTTACCTGGATCGCTCAACAGCTCAGGATCTGATTTCCAGCTCTGCTGCAGTTTTTCTCCTTGAGCTCAAAGAACTGATGTGTAAACTTTCTCTGCTTCAGTTTCCCCATTTGAAAATGAGGTAAACTCTCAAAATGGCCAAGACTCTAAAACTACATTCTTCTTTTATTTCCAAACAACTTAGAAAAGTCACGTGGACAGAACTATAAATTACAAAGCATTATTTTTCATATGAACTTTGTCTTGAACCAAACTCTCCTCTTTGACTCACAGTCCTTAATTGACACTGGCATATTCTTTCCTTCATGCCTTTAATTGCTTCAACATAAATTAATTAAAATGTAAATTAAATGATAGCTTGCGGGGAAATTGCAATTACCATGATTTCATCTTTCACTGTTGCATCCCGTGGTACCAACAGGTCTGTGCAACAGGTATGCCAATTAATAGCAGATGATAAAGATGTCTGCAATCACTTACCTCTCTGCTTCAGGTTATTCAGTAAATGTTGTCTTGCACAATTAGTATATGATTACCTATTCCGAGTCTCTAGCTCCATCAAACTGAGAGATGAGGAAATGAGGTTTTCATTCAATAAGAAAAAAAAAGAGAAAGATGCCCAAAACTTTGGACAAACCTTTAAAATACCTTACAAAATGCTTTCCAGGTGGTAAACAGATGGTTACTGAGATAGTTAAATGAAGCAGAATACTTAAAGTTTTCTTTTGTCACCATGCCTCCACCTTGATCTAGCTGAGAGTGGATTAGCCCTTCTGTTCTACCTGTGTATTCAGAGCTGTCGAGTTTGACATGTCTTTAGGCTGAAATTACTGAGTATCATAAAGAATGTGAGTAATTAACTTGATTATACCAAGTCTGACAATAGAGTTGGGAGAGTCATGTTTTTTCTTGCTTACCTAGAAATGGAAAATAAAACATTTCTAACAGGGACATGAAGAGAGAAAATCACCAGGGCATTTCCAACAACTCTGAAATAAGTGCAGTTTATCAACGGTCATCAAAAAATCCATCAGTTTGTTTGAAAAAAGGTGATGGAAACTCAAATAGTTTAGTGTCAGAAAAACCCAGAGCTTGTGGTTCTCTACTGCCTGACAAGCCATAGGAAGAGCCACAGAGCTAGCAGCGTGCCTTCAGCAGGGCAATAGCCAGAGCCAGGACACCAAAAGCATGTTGCTCAAGACCAGTCAGGTTTTGAAGGTCTTCAAGGTTGGAGACACTACAACCTCCCTTAGCAGCCTTTTCTGATGTTCAGTCACAGTCAAGGCTGAGCTCAGGAGCGAGTGGGAAGAAACAGCTGCTTTGTGTTGAAGATATCTTTTGATAGAAATGTATAAATAAAGAGTTAAAATTTTCTACTTGTGGGGTGTGCAGAAATGGAGGTTCTGTGGAGGTTCTGACTGCAAAATGGGCACTGAAGGGAACACACTGTCCTGGAGATGCAATGGTGAAACTAGAGGTGAAGATACAGCTTCTGGTCATGTCAAGAAAGGCTGCAGGGAAATAAAGAGGCAGAATATGCAACAGAGTTCAAACCAGCTGAGGCTTATTTTTTTGGGAATAATGGTCTACTGTGTTGGTCTCCTACTCAGACTCATCTGGTCATGGACAAATATTGCTGCAATGATACCAGCAGAGATATGCTGAAAGAGTCTTGGCACTGTGGGAGGCTCTATTGCCCCAGCAGCAGCCTGGACAGCAAAAGCAACTGGTGATGATACCACTGATGGTCAGAGGTTATTCAAGTACATAAATGAAAAGGGAATAAAGAGAGCTGTTCTGTTATGTGGTGAGAGAGTGGTAGATTAAAGGTAACTGAGGTACCTTCCCAAAACCCCATAGGAGTCTGTGATAAAACTCTGAGCTCACTTGGGAACCAACATTTGAGACCATGGGCTGGGACAGAAGGTGGCTCTGTGCAAAACACCATTCACAAGCTCAAACGTGCAGTTCTGCACCTTGGAACTTGTGAGGTACAAAGAGAAAAGCCACCCTATTTTTGTATTCCCATCTGAGCAAAACAGGGTCTTCAAAGAAGCTGACAATGAACCAGGATAAAATCCATGATACGTTCCATTCCTTCTTCCACTGTCACCTCTGCACATGAGGATTTACCTCTTTGCTTCCTGTTTGTCAGAACAAGGAAGGCATTTGCATCCATCAAAAGGAAGGGGATCCTTCGTTTGCTCTTTTTCTTAAGAGCATAGGCAGACCTTGATCCAAACCAGCACAGATTTCAGGGCAGCTTGAGATGTAGCTTCTATGTTCACATTCAGCCTAAATTTTTAACCAGAAAATGTTTCTAGTTAAAATATCCTCTAAGAAGCAATCAAGAAAGGAAAAGGAATAAAATAGCCCATAAGTAGCCTCTACATGAGCCTGTGAAAGGGTGGAGAGCATGGGGACATGAAGAATCACAGAATGGTTTGTGTTGGAAAGGATCTTGAAGATCATCTAGTTTCACTCCCTGCCATGGGCAGGGGCACTTCACTAGACCAGATTGCTCCAAGCCCCCTTCAACTTGGCCTTGAACACTTCCATGGATGGAATATCTCCAGCTTTTCTGGACAACCGGTTTCAACTCTCACTGTAAAAGAATTTGTTCCTGTTTCAGGGTGGCAAGAGAGGCCCTGAAATCCTGCTACCCCCTACAGTTATCCTGGCAACCAGGGAAGCGTGGTGAGTGCTCAGTGTGGGAGTGTGGGCTGTAGGTACAGCTACAGCCTTTAGTGCCGGCTATGCAGGCAGCCCCAGCCACATTTCCAGCAGGTTGCCCAGAATAAACCCTTGGTGTCTCTGGGTGCATGTGGAAAATCAGTATTTGTGCCATGGTGCTATCTATGTATGCTGCAATTTGTCCAATTCCTGCAGTCAAACAAGCCTATTTTTGTAGGGATGCTGAAAACACGGCCCTTAATTACTGCCTTCAGCAGGGAGTGGGATTATCTAGCGGATGAGATTAGCAGCCTTGCTGCTCTCGGGGATGACACATTGGTCAGCTGAACTGCAGTCAGCAGTCCTGTTCTGACTCACATTTTGTGCCCTCTCCAAAAGTAATAGTCCTGTTTTTTAAATTTATGGAAGAGTTTGTCCCCTGTACTTTTGTAATCAGTTCTTTCTTGGCTGTTCGCATGAAATGTTACAAAAAAAAAAAAAAAAAAAAGGAAGGATTGGCTTTTGTACTGTGGTATGGTCACTGAAAATGCTTACTGCTGCTGTGGTATGAAAATGATGTATCTAGTCCTGGTAAGAGGGAAGAGAAAGGGACAGCATGCCTGAGACTGAGACCTGTCACAGGCACCCCATGGGAAGCAGAACCAGACTGAGGAGACACAGTCTGTCAGAAGAACCTGCTCAGGACAAAGAAATTTATAGAGAGGGGAGAATATCGACCCTTTTCAAATGGTGAATGTGTTTAGGCATTGCCAAGTCTGTGTCCTCCCCTTTCCTGCCTTTTAATGCATTTTGCTTTTGCACTGCTTTCCCTTCTTCCCTGATGCTTGCTCTTGGCCGCTGAGTGACATTAGGGTTAGTTTTTTCTTAATTAGGACTCTCCTACTTGTGCCCCTGCACAAGAATGGCTCCACAGATGTCCTAGAAAAATCGGCAATTTTGTTTTCATAGTTTTTTTCCATTCTTTAACTTCTCTAAATTGAAGTTTTGAAAGGTTAGACAGTGGAAAAAGTAAGATTTGGAAAGACTGTCTGAACATTGTACTTTCCCTGGCAAGCAGATGGAGGAAAAGTTGAGGGGAGGTGGTGATGAGGGCAGGGAGTGGAAAAGAAAAACTTGACTGAAAATAAAAAAAAAAAAGATTTTTTTACTTTGAAAATTGACAAGTGGAGACAAAATCAATATTTGCACATTTCCTGAAATCTCTCATGAAATTGCCAAAAGTAACCTTCCAGTGAGTTCCCTCCCTCGTGTCACAGTAAAGTATATTTCCATTGGAAAATATATATATTTAATCCAGGATGAAGAACAAACTAATGCTGGAGTGCTGTGCCCAGGGCAAGGTGTGGGTGCAGTGGGGAGCTGGGCTGCTGCCACGCCCGCAGCCAGTGCTGGTGGGCTCACAGCTTCCCTGGACAGGTGGGCAGTGCTGGGGTCCAGGAGACACCCTCCACATTAGGAAACAGTGCACAGTAACCAAACAGTTGTAAATAAGGGGTACAACAGTACTCAGTGACTGTACTCAACTGTACTCTGTGATCAGGCACTCACAGGGAGACTGGAGGTATTTACAGCCCAAAAGACAGGGACTTTTATTCTTCGGTATCTTCACCACTAACATTAATAATGGGATAGAAAAGTTGCTTATTATATTTGCAAATAGCACTAGCATGGGGCACGTTGCTCCATGCTGGATCATAAGTGAATGTAAAATAACCCCCCAAAATTAGAGAAAAAAAGATAGGATGAAATTCAACGAGGACAAATTCAAAGTTTTAACTGTAGGAAGGAACAGGCATTCCTGTTTATGGGAGATAAGAAGCTCCCTTGGTATCAGCTGGATAGGAAAGGAGCTAAAGGTTTTAGTGGGTCACAACTTGACTGCAAATCAACATTGCTGTTGCAAAAAAGTCAGATACTGTAATGTGACATACAAATAGTATTGCTGCTGATAAGACACATGGAATAATTCAAGTCTGTTCAACACAAGCAAGATTTTAGCTTCAGCTACTGTGTTCAGCTTGGATGCAATTTAAGGTCTTGAATTCGCTGGAGGGAGTTCAGAGGAGACAACAGTTGGGGTGAGCAAGGACCCAAAACCACAACTTGACCTTGGGAAGGTCAGAATAAGTCAGTCTGTTCTTCCTGGAGAAGCAAAGAAGAATTCAAAGGACATAAAGAAAAGAAGAAATACATTTTTCACCACTTCAGCTGCGGGTAGGACAAAAATAATGTGCTCAAGTTACAGCAGGGGGAGATTCAGACAAAACCCAGCAGAGCTTTGGGTTGGTGGTGCTGGAGCTGCTGAGCAGAGACACGTGGGTCTGTGTCTCTGGATATTTAAGAGATTGGACAAGTACTTTGACAAATGTCACAGGTATGCCACTCGAGATAACACCTTGTCAATGCCTTTCCACCCAGTTTTCTGTGATTTTTAGCAGTTCAGCAAGTAATGATTTTTAAAAACATCTCCCAAAAGACTTGGAGCTTCCTGAAGACGCCCAAACCTTCTCTTTCTGCAAGCTTTTCCCACTGCCTTGTATTTCCACTGGCTTCAGTGAAACGAGGACTTGCTGGCTGCAGCTCTTGGACCACATCAATGACTGCTCACAGTCAAACATTTAATTTACCTCCCAGCCACACTAGGAGGCTCGGGAGCGAACAGCTATTTTTAAAGCCACCATCCTGGCACACTGGAACGTTTGCTCGGCAGTAGAGAGTGTGCTCGAAGAAATAATGACTGCCTTTTTATCCAAAGACTATTATAGCTTATGTTTAAAGTACACTAAAAAACATGTTTCTGTATATTTGTATGGAAGGTATATTTAAGGCAAATGTCCCTCCAACTCTACTCAATAAGCAAAGAGCACACAGCAATACTCCACTCTTGACATTTTAAACAGCTCTCTGATGTTCTTTTCTTTCTTTAACAATGGGGCCAATTTTCCTTTCCTGGCTGCCAGCCTGCCCTCGCTTTTTCTTTTATCACCTCTTGAAATTACCTTGACCTCACCTTTACACACTCCCTTCTCCAGGACACTGAGCTCAGGTGGTGTGGGAGGTGTTGCTGATGGAGGAATGAAAGAGCAAACATCAGCATAAAGATGAGAATATTATTAGCACTTGCTCTACTGATGACCCAGCAACTCCCTGGGGCCACCATTAGTATTGATCATGGGCCTTGTCTCTGCCCTGTAGCTTCTCAAGGCTGCAAACGTCTGATGCTTTCTGGCCATCATTCTCCACGAAGGACTGACTGCATCTGTATTTGGGAGGGGAAAGAGTGTGGACAATGTTCATTATCTCCAGCCATTATCTTCATGACGCAGCTTGGTCTCTTGCTGTTTTACTGCTGACCTGACAGAGATAGATGTTGACTGCTGCTGCCACACACACTCATCCTCACCAGACAGAAGGTACCCCACCTCTCACAGTTGGAAAATAAGCAGTCTTCTCATCTCATCTACAGGTTTAAACACAAAAAACCCAAAAAATTATGAGCCTCCCCATTCTAAAACTAGAGAAGTCCTCCACCAGGCCCAAAACTGTGAGTGTGCCTGTGTTGGAGGAGTTGCATTCCCAATTCAGCCTCTCTGCAGTCCCAGTTCTACCCTTGTGGTGCACTCTTACCCAGATTTTTCCCTTACCCCAACTGATTGTCACTGGGTAGTGGGGTGAGCAGCCCCAGGGAAGGTGCTGATACTCACACAGCTCCTCCTACACCCCAAGGCAGTGGACCAGGCCCTCCTTTCTCCAGTGCAAATCCCCACTGCTTTGGCTGCAAGATTGATCACATCAGCATCCCAGAAACAGTGTGTCATGCTGTGGTCCTCCCATGCTGTTGTAGATCCCTGTGTCTTTGTCCCTGCTTTCCCATCCAGCACTACTGACTTTTTTTTTATCATTATTTTTTTTTCCTTTTTAAATTTTCTGGCCAATCGCAAGCCCTATTATTTTGGTTTGTGGCTGTGGGCTACCTGTCATATAAAAGGAAGGAGGAGGAAGGTCCAGCCTAAGTGTGACATAGGGACAAAGGGCTTATAGGAAATGCAAGGGGGAGAAGCAGGCATGCCTGCTTATCACCTTCCAAATGACTCAAATGAGCAAGGAGAGCTGGAAAAGCAGCGAAGCACACTGCTTCAGCTGCTCCTGCAGCCATGGTGTGCCAGCAGTAGGACCAATGATAACCATCTCCTTTCTAGAGAGAACCTCCTGCACATGTGGCTGCCACCGATTTTGGGTGATCTTTTTGAGCCAAATCAGCTCCAGAGGGTCCATATTTTTGCTTCCAGGAGATAAATGCCAGCAGCTGGCACAGCCACTGGCAGCATGGGCCATGAAACTACAGAAGACAATGGGAAGAGGTGAGGAGAGAGGACAGACCTAGACATCCACACAAGATTTTCATAGCTGCACAGTCACCTTACAATGCCCTCAGCTTTCACAAGGTGCTCAAGATGCAAATATAAACACAGCCCAACCTGCAGAGGGTCAGTAGTCTCGCAAGATATGAAGAAGGCAGAAGACCTTGAGAGACTGGCAGATCCACACACGATGCGTGGCGTGGGGTAATATTACACTGTGGATGACAGCAGAGACATGTTATGAGGAGATTTGAGACTTCTGTAGCTTGATGAATCATCTCTCTTTCCAGTAGACGGAGGCAACACCCCACTCCAGAGAGCGCAAATTAGGGCTGTGCAAATAGCTGAGGTTTTTTGGCTTTAATCCCAAATCAAAATATTTTAAGAAATCAGAATCAGAACAACCTGAGAAAAAGATTGTTATTGTTTTGGGCTAAGTAGACTGGTTTGAGCCACCCATCCTTCTCCTTCTCTCCAGTGATACTGCAGAAATATTTTGTATGGAAGCACTTATTTTGGGTCACTTGAAGAAAAAGGGAAAAAAAAAAAGAAATAAAGAGAGGGATGCCTTCTCCCACACTGCAAATAACTGCAGGAGACTTCCCTCCCTGAGCTTGTCATGGCAAGTGGCTGGTGTCTTGAGGCTCTTGGCCCTATCAAGATTTTATCACCATGTAGATCAGGGTCAGGAACACTAGAGCTAGGGCTAAACTCACAAGCACACAGAAGGTAATGGCAACCTGTTAGGGAGTCTAGACAGAAGGAGAAATCAAGATTGATCCCATGCTTAAAGGGAGTCCCTTGTCTCACTAATCCAAAGACCAATGGGGTTTGTACTGACATGACCCAGGAGTCATCACTGAGTGATTATATAGAAGTACTGGTGTGAAGAAGTCAAAGTTGGGGCACCTGAGGAAGAGAACTTGTCAGTACTGGGCCAAAAAACAAAATTCTGCTTTGTAGCAAATGTTTTATTTAAAAATCTCGAGAATAGACCAGACTTCAATCCAAAATTTGAGTCAAATACCTAAGACAGAGTTTTAGTACATCCTTTTTGGTATAAAACCCAGATTAGAGAACAAAGCCTTTCTGAACCATTCTCCATCCTCACCAATTTCTTTCCAGTAATTTCGGTTAGATTATCAAAATACTGTCATTAAAAAAAAGTATTCCTGAAAAAAAAAGTCATTTTTCTGGTAGAAAGTCATCTACTGGTATTTTTTTCAGCTGGTCTAGTGCTAGGAGTTATTTGGTGTTCTCTATGATGAACTGGGAACCCATGGCAAATGCATGCATATGACCTAGTCAACATGAAAATATTATTAGGAAGAGGGAAAAACAGCTGTAAATTTTATTTGTCTTATCCTGAGTTGTGATTATTTTTATGAAGTAATAGGATGCTGAGGATCTAAGGGTTTTTTTATATTACTAAAGCAAAATTTAGAAAGCACCTCTTGACTGGCATTTATTAACTTTTTTTCAGTCATTTCCTTTAAAAACATAACTGCATTTTCACTTCCTCTGAAGGTCTGCAAGAACCTTCAGCATGGGAAAAATTAAGCTGGTGGTCAACTGCATCAAGGAAGCAGTGAAGCAAACTGCACCCACGGCAGCTACATGCAAAAAAAAACCTGAAAAATAGAAAACCCCTCCTCATTTGAACTGACTCCTCAGTTCTTGTCAGGCTGAAACAAGAAAATATATACTTACCTCTTTCATAAAGATCTTTGGGGTCTCTCAAAGAGGAAAAAAACTCTATAAAATCTGTTTACATTGTTTTCAGAGAAGTGAGATTTCTGCCTCATCAGCAGGCTCTTAAGCCCTCAGGCAAGGCTTGCTCCAGTTGGGGCTTTGCAGTCCTGTCACTTGAGAGGTGGAAAGAGGCAGTTTCTTTCCTTCTCACCATTCAAGTTATGGCAATGGATGCCTAAGACTAGGGAAACAAAATGCTTTTTCTTCCAAAAGTTGTCATACTCTGGTGCAGGAGAACTCTGGTGTGAGGAGCACAAACAGCTTCATGCTTTCCCTTAAAGCAGTGACCCTTTGCATTGGTCACATTTGTGAACCCCTCAGGGCCCTTTGTAGTTGCATATCCACCACCTTCTCTTCTCCCAAGTGTTGCTGTTCCCCTCAGAAGTCCATGCACCTTCTCCCTAGACACCAAAACTCTTTCCTAGCCCCAACTTTCCTTACCTGGGACCCACATCCACGCTCTGCCTGGACATGACTCATCACCTGCTATGTTTGGGACTGTCTGTGGACCCCATGACCATCTGTCCATCCCTTTGGTCCTTAGAGAACCACACTGTTGGGGAAGGCACAACCCACCTGGGGCCAGCTCAGCTCCCAGCTCCACTCCTCTCTGAGACAGACTGGCCCTGGCTGCTCCCTCTCACAGGGAGCACATCAGGAATGCCTTTCTATCAGGAGAGTGCCATACACAGCACTAGCACAGTCTGAGTTACAGATAATTTTGAATTGGAGGGGAAAGAAAAATATTTAGCAAAATTATGTAACCGACGTTCAAAAATAGCTTATTGCCATCTGGTTGTGCTATTTTGACGACCAAAAACCCCTCAAGTCTTTTTAGAGCTAGCTATACTGTTTGCAAACTCAGCCAAATTTTTTACAAAATCTCGAATTTCACATGCTTGATTTACCTCTGGAGTTTTTTGAACCAGCTTTGTCTGCACATGAGCCATACCCAGTCATACAGCTCCATTCCACCTCTGCCATTAATATTTTAAAAGCCCCATCACATTCCTGTAAAACCAGGTACACCATGTCAGGGGACTGCAGGAAAAAAACTAAAATAAAATAAAATATAAAATAAGGTAATTAAAAAAAATAAACCCCCTCAAATACTGTGGATTAACCCCCAGCCTGCTGCCCTGTCTCCACTGGGCATCAGGAGACAGCTATTTTAGCAGCCCACGCTGCAATGGAAACATCATTCCCAAGCTGTTCCATTTGCTAAAGCAACCGGGAATTGCAGAGAGCCTGAAACAGTGTCCAGGCATGACCTTCCCTATTAAACAGAGGATAACTTCATGCCATTTGCACCCAGTTGAAATGTCAGCATGGCAGGGAGCATCACCCTTAAACTCCTCCAGGCCAGCACGGTGGAGACAAGGCCAAGCACCCGGCAATGTAACAACATGCCAGGAGGAGCAGCTATCCAGCCTGCCCTAAATCAGCCACACGTCATCACTTCTTAGGTCTAGTATTCAAATATCCCTACTGACTACTAACCTTACCAACAAATCCCAGGAAACCACCTTCCTGCAACTGCAATTGAATCTCGAAAGTTGTGCGTCGGTGAGAGCGACTTGTGTGGAAACCTTTAGCATCCAATATCGGTTATTTATCTTTTTCTGTTATATAGAAGAAAATAAAGCAATGCTTTCAAACGGATTGCTCCCTCACCTAGCCTGAATCTGACCCCTGCAGCAGGGATGAGTGGCTGCACATACCTGCTCAGCTCTCAGACTTGCCACCACAGCACTGAGCTAATGACTTCCACAGCCAACGGATCAGGGAAAGACTTTCCCTTCAACGGTTTTATGTGTATTGCCTTTCAGCCTCATTACATAAGGTTAATTATCTCTGACCTGCTTCCTCTGTACATTTGGCTTTACACACCTATTGCCTGCCCTGCTGCTTTGCAGTCCTGACCTCTTTTTACACTTGCCTTCTGAGATAGGGACACGAGGTAGCCTCCCAGCATAGTCCTTCCTCACCTCTAGAGACATTATCCACCTCCACTGATACTCACAAGTGTCCAAACCTGGAGAGAAATCTGGTCTGAAGCAAAGCCTGGGATCACCCCATTTACCTCCAGGAGGCTGGTTGAGGTGCTCCTGCAGGAAGCATGGTCACAGAGCTGCACACCTAGTTGTAGGTAAACACTGAAAGCAACACATTTAATAGTGTTATTATAGTCTTACTTTCTGAGAGTGAACTATTAGCTAATACTCAGGACTTCATAAGGTTGTTTCTCCACTGGAAAAATTGAGACTCTAATTAAAATGTTTCCAGGTGCAATTCTGTTTATTTATGGCAACTGAGCACAAAGCCTTGTTTTGTCAAGTGTGGAAGAACAAAAAAAAAAAAGGCAATAACAAAAAGAGCAATTTTCTTCCTCCCATTTGCCAAAAGTACCATTTGCCATGGCAGCTTATAGCTGAGGCTGCAGCCACCCTGCCTCCCCACAGCCTTGGCCCCTGGTGCTGCAGGGCTGCCTCACTTGTCTAAGATAAGAAGAATCTGATCAGACTGCCAAGGGGATCAGGAAGGAGGTGGAAGGGATGCCAGCATAGATGTCAGGATGCCATAGGAGTATCAGCCTCACCTGTCTGAAGCTGTACTCTGTTAGCAGGTCTGAGTTTCCAATGAGCTCTATCCCTGATGGACAGCAGAAATATTGCCTTCCTTCTCGAGGCTATGGCCAATTAATCCCTCTAACCTTGTGATTACAATCCCCAAAAAATCCTACCACTCAGTGCTCCTCCGGACAAGGCTCCTGCAGGTCTGGGCTTGACTTGCAAGGCTATGCTTGCTGGCATGTTGGCCATCAAGTGACAGCACCTGGCTGTACCAGGCGCTCAGAGGGGAAAGAGGTGCTCAGTACATCTGTCACCCCTACCAGTCTGTGAATAAAGATCAGAGACACTCTTGGTCACAGATATTAGATAGTTCTGCAGTCGGTGGCGTTTCAGCCTCATTTTCCCTGTCTGCTGGGCAGCCTAACACCCTGCCTGCTGCACCCCTGGATTTGGTTGTCTGCAGCAACATACTGGTTTATTCTCTCCTTGGGCTGTCACAGTTAATTGGGAAACCCAACACAGTACAAATACTTCAAAATATTTCTGAGGAGCTATTGGTTAACCTCTCTCAATGCTGAATTTGATCAGTGTCTTATTTGGTCCCTAATTAACCTTGGTGCAGAGCTTTGGCAGCTCCATCCTCACCCTCCCTTGGTGGTCACTCCTCCAGATGATGAACATGAGCCCATGAGACACCCCCTCTCACCCCCATCACCCTGAGCACCCTGAGCTTGTCCTGGTGGTGTGCTGTGCCTTGCTGCACTCCCATCCTGGCTGTCCCAGAGGTAGGGCTGCTCACCTGTCTCATTGCCTCTGGGATAGAGGCTCTTTAGTCAGAGCAGGTCACAAAAACTTAATTCAGTGAACTGTAAGTTTGACATATTGTGCTGTTCTACATGACAACATGCCAAGTTCAACACAACAATTCCGGTTTAAAAAGAAAAAGGATTAAAAAAAGAACAAAGCTTTATATTGGCATTTCTAGTAAAAAGCACTAAACGGTATTTTTTGTTTGAAACTGACTTTTTTTTCATGAAAAAAAGAAAGTCAACAGGTGAAGAACCACATGGTCAGACAGAATTTTCCCTCCCTCTGTCTCCATGTCATGTAGTTTCCACAGTACACCCCCTACAGCAGGGAGAGGGGATAATCTGTGTTATCCAATAAAATAATAACATTAAACAACCAAAAACTGACTAGGCACTTAATGCAGTCATGGAACGCCATCTTCCCAGAAAATGCTCTACTGCTGGTTGGGGCCATTAAAGTTCTTGACAAAGTTTCACCTTCAGTCCAGTACAAAATCTCCCATCAAAGCCAGACAGGTTGGTTACTCTCATTGCTTTCCAGTCCCCTCTGTTTTTAAAGAGCTTGATTTTGTTTCATAAGGGAATCTTTCTGTTTGAACTCTTCTGAAGCAGAAGACCACTTTTCATTCTGGTTTCATGCTGGGTGGAGTGCACATCAGTTCTGTGCTCCATAACCACTGTGTGCATCACTTCCCCCTCTGTTAGGCACCATCATCTCTTCTACGTGTAATTAAGACAGATGAGCAGCAGTTAACAGGGCAGAGGTTAATGGCAGTTCAATTTGCAGCACACCATGGGCAGTGCAGTGGCAGTGGATGGATGTAGTCACACGCTCATCTGTCACCACCTCCACCGAGCAGCCTGATCCTGGTAAAGGTGTATGTGCAGAGTGATTCCATCTTCCCTTTACTGCTTCGAGTGCTTTGGGATAGTGCTGAGCAGGGTGTTCCAGCCAGAGTTATGCCTGCCTTATACCTGCTCAGGGCTGAGCACAGGGGGACTCCTCTCTCTCTCTTAACCAACTATACAAGGAACCCTGCTCCTAGTTTTGAGACCCTAGTTTGGTGCCTAATACTAGGCAAGATGATTCCAGGTCATACATTTGGAGCTCAGTCTCTAATTTCTCTCTCTCTCTCTGTTCCCTAGCAGGCAGAATAGATCAGGAAATTCAGCATCTACACCTGCAAGTTACCAGCATGATTTCCAGAGAACAGTCAATTCAGGAAGGCAGCAGCCACCACCTCCAACCTGCAAACTCAGAGAAAGCATTTCTGGAGAGGGGCTCTTTATACAGCCTTTGTGAGGCAGAAGAAGGGTCCTACCACTGGTGTAAGCTATCAGTGACTGGGGGATTTTTTGCCCGTGCTTCCTAAAGTAATGATATTTCTGTAAACACTTGTGTATTTAGCCTGGAAGCATTAGAGTGGCAACCAAGTTGTCCTGGGACAGGTCTGGGTGATGTGGGATGTTTGGCAGGTTGCATTATTGTTGTGGAAAGGTTGCAGAAGTCAAGCTTGAAGCAGGTTTCACATAGTGGGATCAAGGTGTATTTCAGGAGAAAGCAGAAGAGCAGGAGGTGCTGACATTTCATTTTCCAGCACTAGAAGCACAGTTAATTGGATATGTGCTCAATTCAGAGATGCACCAGGACTCAGCATTCCCTTGCTTACCACATGCTGAAACTTTCATTTTACTTTGGAGCACCTGATGAGTGTCTCATGAGAACTTGATGAATTCACACCACTTTGTTCAGAGTTAACTGGAAGTACTGGTATTTCTTGACCATCAGTCAAACTATGGTTGCAGCTGTCCTATGAGGGAACAGCAGGTAGACAATGAGTTTGGAAAGCCAATTCATAGGTGTGCAGCAGAGATTTCTCATGCAAGAAGGCATCCTATGACATCCTTCAGAATGTCTAGAGACTGAAAACAACGCAGGGACAAGCCTCCCAAGCAAATCTGCTTTGAGTTGTCCACAACTGTACCTGCAGCTTTGGCTGAGCAGGGGCCAGTTGTGCAGCATGAATGAGATACCAGAGTGTTGCTCACCTGTGCTGCTAAAGGCTGGAGAGAGGTAACAGCCTTTCTGAAAGCTGTGGTCTTGTAGGTAAAGAAACTTGTGGATAAAAAAAAAGAGCTTTCAGAGGTCTTCTTGGAACTGACATTGCCTACACATCAATGGGAACAGGATTTAGCTTCTCATGCATGGTAGGAAAAAAGAAGGTTTGGCTGCTGTTAGGGGTTAGGAGCCTGCAGTAAAGTGTCCCATCTGATCAGCAGATTTTAAGGAAAAGAGTTTCTAGACAGGAAAGAGAAGCTCTTTTAAAAAGACTATTATTCCAGTTTCCTGCCACTGGCTCTGGCCTGGCATGTGCAGGCTGGTGCCCTGCAGACTGCCCAGTGGCCCTGGCACAGGCATTGTCCCTTGCCTGCCAGGGTCTAGTTACACAGGGCTTGTTCAATTGTCCCAGCTGAGACCTCACCCACAGGCTGGCTGGGAGCCAGGACTGGGAGCCTCTTTCCTTTCCTTCATGCAGACTTTGTCCACAGTGGAGTGAGGAGGCCAGATCCCAAGCCCTGGGCACAGCCCGTTTCACTCCAGTACAGCATCTTCCTGATGCTGCCAGGAGACTGTGAGGCAGATGCTTTCTGCCTGACACCTCCTGGAAAAGATCTTGGGAAGCCTGTCCATGCTCTACTTAAGAAAAAAAAAAGAAAATCCCTCTACATCCACAAATTGCATGAGAAATGGTTAATGGCTGCAGAAACAATGACTACAGGGAAGAACCAGAGTCTTCATTGTAGGCTGGTGTCATTGCTGATGGGTTCATCCCAAGCTGACAAAGACAAGATCTCCTTTGTGCCAAGCACTCAGGAGCCTGCGAAAGTCCCTGCTTTGATGCCCATCCTGAAGAACAGGTCACACTGTAGATATCCTTGATACAGCTCCTGCCAGAGAGCCATAGCAAGGCTGATGGGTAGAGCATGAAGCAGAGCACCTTGGTTGCCTCTGTGAGAGTATTTGTTCAGGAAATATAGGAAGGGAAACATATTGGACTCGTGCCCTGTTCTGATTCTTTGTGTATGAGAAGATGGAGTGTTTTGTTTCTGCTTTTTCTTACTTAAAAAAAAATTCAGACATCAAGTTGTGTTTTGGCAGAGGTCTCCTTGGAAGATCTATGGAAGTGGAGTGGGAGGTTTTGCAGTTTCTAGTGAAATGGGGAGAGGAGGAGGTGTCAAACTGCAAAGATTTTTTTCTTCCAACTGTTGGTTAGGAGTGAAGTTAGATAAATGTTAGCTAAATACAGACGGCCTAAAACATTTTGTAGGAAAAGCAATTCTACTCAAAATTCATCAGCTTTTACTTGCACTGTCATAATACTATTAGTTCTCCAGTGAAGAAAAAAACAAACAGGAGAGACAAGACCTGTATTGCTTGTGTGAAAACTAGAAACAAAACAATTTTTGTATCATCCTCACACAACTAAGAAGTTGACTGAGTGCCCATTTCTCCTTAACTTTGCACATTCTTTGCTACTTCTTCCTCTTACTGTAAGCATGAGAAGGGAGCACATGGGACTTACAGTTTAATTCACTGCAGTGCAAGATGCCTCACCCTCTTTGTACTCCCAGTGCACAGGACCAGGGGGATTTTTGACAGTGACAGGGGTCTAGGAGATATAGGTATAGGCCAGGCAAAACTGATTTCTCAGGTCTAGAAATGGAGATGAGGATTGGAGGTTCTGGGTGGAGGACAAAGCTGACAACTCAGCCTGTCACAAAGTATTTCTTAGGTGGAGGGAAGAGCCTGCTGATGGCTGTTTATGATCCTTGAACCAGTTAGTGGTCCTCTACTGACAGATCCTAAACAAACTGTCTGACCAGAAGTCAGTATCATGGAGAGCAAACCCGGAGAAACAGACTGATTACAGATGAGTTTCCACTGTATACCTACAGAGACACCAGCTGGAAATTCAGCTTGAGTCATAGGCAAGATGGAGAGAACAGTGACCTGCTCTGCTTGAGTGAGCACAACCAACCAGGAGCAGGTTGCATCAAACTGAAGAATGAAAAACTGATGAACCTCTGAGACACATTGGCTGGAGGAAGATGGGACACTGTCCTGCCCCTGAGTGACACTGAGACAAAAAGACCAGCAAAACATGCTTGTTCTTTGGCATACCAGTGTGAAGCAAAACTGGCACTGTCAGGAACAGGCTTTGAATGCAACTTGGGTTTTGTTCTATTCTTGCATTGACCATATTTTCCACATCTTTTAAACAAATGGAAGAATAGCAGCTATCATGTGTCCATTTTATATTGGCTTTTAGAAAGTCTTTGACAGGGCAGACAGAGACTTTACATGACAGATGTTCTCCAATACCAGAACAGTCACACTGTGTCTGATGGAATGTCCATCTAGCCCAACAATCTGGCTCCAACAGCAGCCAACAAGAGATGTTTAGGGAAGGAACACAGGTATGGAGCATGCACACAGTGATTTATTTTTTTCCTCCCTAGGTGTACTACTCTCATTTCCCATCCCAAGCACCTATGACTTAGGGTTTTATTGAGCCAGAAATCAATGTATTTAATTGCCTTCAGTGGATTTTAATTTTCCTTGACTACCTACTCACTTTGTGAATCCTCGTAAAATTCTGTCATCTACATCCCCTGGCAACGCAATTCACAGATCAACTGTGTGGTGTGTAAATGATTAACCTTTTCTACATTTTGAGCCAACCTCCTGCTAATTATACTTGATGATCTTCAGTTCTCATTCTGACAAAAGAAAGGATATGATCATCACACATTCAACTCTTCCCTCGCCTCCTGTGATTTCATAGACCTCTCTTACATTTCCCCTGAAGATTTTGATATGCTAGAAATATTTAGTTAACCTAAACCTAGAGGAACCATCCAGACACCGAGAAATGCTCAGTGCTACCACTGAGCAACAAGATCAAATGTGTCTCCTTCCCTGAGCTGGAACAAATACTCCCTTCTTGCAAGGAATTGGCCTTTCTCACGGAAACTACAGTTCCAGGTTTGGACAGCATGGTTGGTGATCTGGGCTTATCTAACAGCATTTATGTCCTGAGTGATAAACAGGATGTAACAGCATACCAACAGCCTGGTTTGAACCATCTCGCAATGAAAAAATCTTAAAATCAGAGGGGAAAAAGTGAGTTTGTCCTCATAGCATCTCCTAGAAACAGGATTCTTTAGAATTTCTGTTGCATTTATTTAGCTAGGCAGCAGTTTTCCTGAATCTGGTGACTTCATCCACAGTGGATAGCACTTTTTTTTTTTTTTCTGAATCAGTAATGGAATTCCAACTCCCTCAGCACCAAGCTACAGCTCTTTATCAGTACTGCCCTAAGCACAGGTCAGAATGTTAGAGGAAAGGTAAATCCAGCCAACAGCAGTGAAATAGCTTTTATCATGAATGCCTGCAGCAGGTGTTCAGAACAGAATGGTCAGACACAATGAAAACTGCTGAGATCTTATAATACAGAAGTCCACACACAACTGTACGAGTAGCACAGGAGAGAAGGATTTTCTTGGGTATGTCCTACAAAACTTGGGCAACAGGGTGTCTGAACAAACCCTGTTATAGGCAAAACCCCAAACAAAAACCAGTCCAGTGTCATCCCTGCAATAAAGAAAAACCCTTCATCGGTGATTTCACATGGGAACAATTTGAAAAAACAAAAAGCATTTGTCCACTGTGGGGCTGTCTGGCAGGGACAAGTTCTGCATCCTGCACCTGGCAGTGATATATGTGTCAGGATGAGCAGAGGTTGGATTGGAGCTCATCAGGAGCATCAGAACCAAACTGATCTCAAGTACCACAATCCCTCTAGTATGAGCAAAGCCCTTATATGCTGCCTGATCTTCCTGGCTTGCTACAGCCTCATTATAGCCTTTGTGCTTTGAGATGCCCCAGTCCTGTGTCCCATCTCATGACACTCAGTGTCAAATGATACCATAATAAAAAGGGTCTCAGCTGTTCATATGGTTGACTAGAGGGCCTAATTTTATCCATATATATATAAAGTGTTAAATATAATCTTAAAAAAACCGCCTTTTTGCCTTTGAATGGGAGTATTGAGTTATTTTGCCTTGAGTCTCATGGTATAGCATTACCCTTAGGAAAGTGAAGGGAGACGAGTTTTAAAGCATCTTCTATTGCAAGTTTATGTAACTTCACAAAATAATATTGCTAGACAACTTCACACAATAGTTTACAGATTCATAAGCTTTTTAATAGCAATCCAAAATTATTGTCTCCCAATGTTGCCTGACTTTGGAGGAGCCTTGCCAGTTTTTCATCAGCCAGGAAATCTGTTCCTTGGGTTCATTCACAGAACATTCTGAGCATCTCCGGCAAAACATTTGGCTTGAGAAAGAGAAGAAGTTACCCTGAAATAAACTCCAAAGTAAGTATGTAGACAGCAGTAAGCAAAATTCTAGAGTAAATTAATTTTTATCGGGATACACAGGCACTAAAATGTCCACAAAGTGACATTTCAGCATCCTCACAGCCCTGGCACAAAGCAAATGGTCCCAGAACTGATGGAGGAACAGCCAGGGCCACTGGGCCTGAACAGCACATAAATCAAAATGGCTCCAGCACAAAAAGTAAGTTTTTGTCTTGTTATTTTGTTGTTTTGTTTTGTTTGTTTGTTTTTTTCACTGAAAGATTAGATCTTCCATTTTTAAAATAAGTACCTAGAGCACTTGATGTGCAGCTTCTTCCTAGAAGCAGTGCAGAGTCACTGTGCAGAGCAGCTGTGGTCATGGCCTTCCTGTTGCTTCTACAGGTAGCTGGCAGAGAGGAAAATAGTTGCCTGAGACTAGAGCAAAAGCTGCCTGAAGGCAGATCTCAAAGCCCAGTTGTGGAAGCTTGGTGCCCCCTTACCTGGTCTGACATGAAGGAGCCTGCACATCCACAAGAGAGGCAGCAAAGGGGCTCTGCACAGCACCCATCTCTCCATACAAGCACATCTACAGCAACCCCACGATTAGGGGAGGTACTCCAGTGCTTAAGGCTCTGCAGTTCCTGTAGCACCAATCCCAAGGGGTGCAAATGGCATTGGTTCTCAGAAAAACAGCAGATTAAAAAATCAAACAGTCTTCCAGTGGTCTTGCCTAACACCTTCAGGTTACCAGAGGGAAGATTTTTCCAATGCCAGTGAGGGTTCTGCTGGCACTGCACCAGCACAACAACCTGCAGACCCTAATCCCAGCTCAGGTTAGAAGAATGTTCTCACCCCAAGACTCTCTGCTCCTGCTGCGTTTTCACACCAGAGCTTCTAGCATCTTTGTGGACTCACACATCAGCATTTAGCTTCCATTCTCCTTCCCTCCAGCTCCTCCTGCCCTTCCAAAGAGTCAGAGGAAAATCACCGTGGTCTTTGGAAGGTCAGAGGAACACCATCCACAAGGGAACAAGCAGCATTACAGCTCATCTCACTCTAACACTATCACAAAGCACAAAATCGAGGCATTAGAGATGCCTCTTAGTTACTTTGTTTCAGTAACACTGCACACAGCTGTGGAAAAAACCAGCGGTGCCACTACCATCAACTGTAGTTAAGGAGTTTTGCAGGCTCACATACTTCAGCTGGAAATGATCAGCTGATCAGCAGTGTTTATTTATCATTAACATAAATTAAAAAGTAACCCTAAGGAGCTCTTAGTCACACACACACACACACACACACACACACAAAAGGTTGTGAAGGGATTTCACCTGCTCTGTATCACTTTTCACCTTCCAAAAATAATGTGGCTATAATGACTCCTCTTCAGCAGGGACCTTTGCTGCCCACCGCCGTTTACACTGCAGTTTTTTATAGATGTCCCATGCAAAGAAAGGAATGTTTTCTTGCTCAGACAGAATGAGCTGTGAAGTTCCTCGGCAGGGCTGTTTCACAAGTTACCTGTGCAGCAGAAGTCCCTGCCAGTGCACCCCATCAGCAGCTCATCTCCCTCTCCAAGGTCTGACACCTCCCTCACCCTCTCCCTCAGCAGTGGTGGGGCTTTGGGCACAGCCTGTTTGCCCGTGGCCTCTTTCCTGCCCCGTGGAGGGAAAAAAAAAAATCACTGAATAGAGAAAGTCGAGCTTCCTTTTGTTTGCCTCCCCCACCATCCCTCTGAGTCACCACGTGGAGGGTACATGGTGCCTCTGAGTGCTGCAGTGACACACCGAGCCCCAGCACCAAAGCCGGGAGCACTGATGAGTGGGCATGAGTGGCGTGAGGAGGCACTGTGACATACACAAGTCATGATTGTTTTCCTTGCATACTGTGTGATCCTCTCAAAAGAAACACAAAGCACGCTCTCCACCTCTCCATTTCAAGCCCACGTTTTCCTCTGGGTTACCAAATCCATGCCATCCCCCAGTCTGCCAGCAGCGCTCCAAGGCTGTTCCCCACTTCTGCTCACCACTTCCCACGTGGATGCTGCTGGACCCTTGCTCCTGCTCAGCATGTGTGACTGCTCCCCAGCAGGGTGGTGGGGGGGGACCACAACACAGGACCACCACAGACACCTCTGGTGAGGAGTCAGATACTGGAGGGTCTGCAAACCATGCAAGATGCAAATGGAGCCTCATCACCCAGCATTTAAAAAACTCTTCTGGAAACCCTGAAACAACTCTCAGAGAACCCTGCATGTCTCAGACTTTCCTCAGAGACTATAAAAAGCAGAAAAAAAGTTTGTGCAGTAGCTGCTTTTGGCTTCAGATAGCCTGTTTCTCCAGCACAGACAAAAA